>NC_142090.1:47431777-47581955 GCF_054644295.1 Miniopterus natalensis | reverse complement strand
GCAGGCTCTGAGGCCATCCTGCCTGGATTCAAATTTTGCTTCTAGCTCTGTGAACTACAATGTACTGCTTAAGCTCATAGTATCCCAAGTTCTACATCTGTAAAATGGGGACAATAATAACACCCCACTCAGGTGGTGATTGTGAAGAGTTTGTGAGTTAATCCATGTAAGGTGCTTAAAACAGAGCTCTACATGTTGAGCTCTAAGTATAAACTGCCATCGTCCTAGAATGCAGACCCTTTATGCATAAACTCAATAAATTAATCACTTTATGAAAGAACATAGTTTGCTAAACTACTCATTTAAACAAATATATAAATATATACCCACAGCATGTGGGTTTATACACTCTCTCCTCCTGGTCTTGTGTTGCTTCCTGACCTTCTTCTGTCCTACTGATCCACATCTTAAGTCAGTCCTAGTCAAGAAAGTCACTTCCCGTTTAACAAGTAATTCACTAATTATAGTGAGTTCTCATTCTCTTCTTCTGGAAGGGATCCAAGTTCATTCTTTGTGTACAAAATCAAGCCAAATGCCTTAAAATAATGAGCAGGTATGTTTAAACTGCCCCAGCTTCTATAGGAGCAAACAGTTTCTATATAGAGTATTTCATGAGGTTTGGGGGGAACCTGCATTTATTCACAAGCCCTCTCCTCCCAGTGTGCATCCTAGAATAAGAAGGTTGGGTTTAAAAAATTAACCACACCATGATTGGGTTTTTCCATTTTACCGTTTGATGCCCTGTTGTAGACTGCATGTCTACTTGGTTCAGTGATATTTAGGTGGCTGCCCTCTCATACAGTCAGGCGTTCATTCATTCACCAAGGCCAGCAGAGATAAACTTCTTCCAGATATAGAAAACAACTTCTCTTCCATTTTTCCTTACTCTAGTGAGATGTTTATAAATATCAGCGTAGGTATGGACATCACTGGGACTGGACAAGGCCCAATCAGAAGCCTTGTTGAGAAGAAGCCTGGCCAATAGCACAACTCTAGGCAAGTCATGGCCAGGAAGATCAAGGGAGGCCTATGGCCTGGACAAGGGGACAGGATCAGAATCTAGGTTCATGAAGGTTAAGAGGAACAAGTGAGCACAGAGTCCCAACTGGAAAGCAAAAGTCCAAAGACCAAGTTGTCTAAGAAGGGAGAAGTCAACAGAGGGCACCCTTCAAAAGGTGCTGTCAGACCAGCACCACAGCCCCAGTGAGCAGGGGGTGATCTCTGACCCCAGAGCTGTGACTTGCTCCATGATCTTTTGGGTGGCAGCCAACTAATAACTCAATTTGGGTATAGGGTTGCAAGACTGTGAATCTGTTGTTTCAGTAATTTCATGGGCACAGTGATTTGCTGCTCAGCAGTCTTTTAAGAAACCCTGGCGGAGTGACTTGAGGGTTGATGAATGTCACCGCAAGGTGTTGTGAATGCTTTACTAAGCATGAACTGAACTCAACTAATCCCCCCATCTCTGTGCTAACAAAATTGTAGAATTTGTCAATCTGCCACAGAAACTTTCCCAAAGAGTGCCCAAAGCATTATTTGTTCTGTAGTTTTAAGAATTTTTTTTACAAATGCTAATATTTCACCTGAAGCATGTTTGCTCCAATGACTGTTCATGAACAATACATATACCAGCAAGAACTCTGTGGGTATCGAATAACCCTGACTGAAAGATGGGAGAAAGACCTAGAGGGTTGCTGCATCCCTATGATGACAAAGTGAGATACGACAGCTACTCAGATCATGTTCCTAATTTATTGACTTTTTAGAATTTAATATCTTATATTTGGGAACAGGAGGGGGAAGTAACAGCCAGAATGCATCCATGTGGTATCTAAGGTCAAAGTGAAAAATAGAAATGAATATGCCTTTAGCCACAAATGTGGATCTTCCCATGATAGCAAAGATACTCAGGATGGATGACCAAAGAGACTCAGAATGGCATCCTAGATGAATTTTGTTATCAAATGAATTATGAAGTATAGATTTCAAGATTTTTACTAAATGGGGGCAAAAGGCATAAAATAAGCCAAAACTCTAAGCACATTTACCAATTATTCTTTTCAATGTATTATTATGTAAAAAAGCCTTCAGTCATATATGGTTCTGACCCGGGATCTGCCACTGACAGCTACTAGACCTCTTTGCACTTCTAGAGATTATGTATAGTATTAAGGAATTGAACTCAACTAAGGGTTTTCCATCTTTGCTAGTTATAGGGCCTTTGTTCAAATGAAGTCTTTGTCAGTGGCACATACGGAAAACAAATGAAAATGAAACCACTTGTCTTAGTCCCTCCAGACTGTTACAACAAAATACCATAGACTGGGTGGCTTACATACAACAGAAATTTATTTCTCACAGTTCTGGAGACAGAGTAGTCCAAGATCAAGGCTCCTGCAGATTCAATGTCTGGTGAGAGCCCAATTCCTAGATAGCCAGCTTTTCTCTGTAACCTTACCTGGCAGAAGGGACTGAGGAGTTCTCTGAGAGTCCTTTGTAAGAGCACTAATCCCATTCATGAGGGCTCCACCATCATGACCTAATCACTCCCAAACGCCCCACTTCCTAGTACCATCACCTTGGGTGTTAAGATTTCAACATATGAATTTTGGGGAGACACAAACATTTAGATCATAGACACAAACATTTAGACCATAACACCAATCTTATTGAAAAGATTGTCAGTAACCCATTTTTTTTCTTAGTTTGCTGGTCCACCTGACCCCTGCCACAGTCTGATGTAGGTGAGCAGGTCACAGGGACCTTTGTGTTACACAGTGATCTGTACAGTACATGGTATCTCACACCCCCTCCTTCTTTAAAATATTTATCATTGATAGATGAGAGCTAGCTGACATTGAAGCCCTGACCAAAATATAGCCAGCATGAAAACAAAAGCAAGACCATACAGTAGGGGACAGAAAGTTACAATTCTGTTGAGCTTAAAATAGTGTATATCAAAGCTGGTTTTAGAAAAAAGAACAAGTGACCATATTTTTTTGATGATTTCATTCATTCACCAGACATTTTCTGACTTACTATGTGTTGACAATACAACAATGAGAAAAGCTGCATCCCCTGCAGCCTCTGTCCCCAACATGATCTGTTTGAAAAGACTTGTAATTACAGTCAGGTATAATGAGTGGTGAGAGGATAGGAGAGGGTAGGAGGGACATGTAGCCAGATCAGGAATGGTCACTGAATGCCTTCTGTAAGAGGAGATGCCTCATCTGAATCTAATAGCCAGATAAAATGAGGGGATTTGGAAGAGCAGAAAATGGGTAAACTTTTCAGATAGAAGGAGAAATTAAGAAAGAATGCAAAGGTTCACAGACAGGAAAGAACCTGATGGATCCTAGGGAATGAGAGGACAGACCATCAGCAGATATAAGAAAGGTAGTAGAATCTGCCTCATGTCCCACTAGGGAGTTTGGCCTTTCTTCCGAGGACCATGCTGACCCAATGCAGAATTTTGGGCAAGAGAGTAACCTGATCTAATCTTTACATAAAGCAGGTTTATTCAAAGCAAGAAAGTAAAAGGCAAGTTTGAATGAGGAATCAGTTGATTATTGAATAAAGGTGAAGATGGCGGTGCCAAGAGGTGATCTCAGTGAACCTGGCTTTTTCCTACATCAAAGGATGTTAGTCTCTGCTTTATCTACCTCACAAGGCTATGGTGAGGATCAAAGAAGATAATGTATGTTGAAGGACATGGTAAACTGGCAAATGTCCATAAGCCTTTAATAAATTATGTGGTAGCAACAGCAGCAGTATTTGGGGGAAGAAATCACCAGATCAGCAGTAAATGAGGCTTCATAGAAGACTTTGAACAATTCATAAATCCCAGATGGTTGTGTTATTACTTATAAACTGTAAGGAAAGTGATTGAGTGTTCAAGTATAAGAGATTGTCAGGATATGTATAGGTGTCAAACGAACATGTGCAGACTACTTTTTCTTGTTTTAGTAAAAATTGTGTCATATATTAGGACCATATTAGAAAAGGAATAATTCCATACACTTCTAAGCACTTGCACATAAATTATCTTGAGATACATGTTACCTTTATTTTATAGGGGGGGAAAAAATACTCAGAGAGGTTAAGTGATTTGCTAAAAATTACCAGCCTACAGGTGACAAGGTTATATAAGTTTGCATTCAAAATTTAGGCACCACTTATATTTATAACAGTTTATGGTACCTTTTTATATAGACATAGAATCGTTTCTCTCAAGACACACCAAAGTTTTAAAATGTTTCAAAGAAAAGTCTACAGGGCAAGAAAGTCTAACTTAAAGTTGAGGATTGTGGTATGTGACAAAGGAAACAGCAAGAAAGAATTTGTCAGTCATTCTCTCTATTCTCTTTCACTTTCCAGATCATGGACCGGTGGGAGAATCAAGGCAGTCCTCAGACAAGTTTATCTGCTCCGGCCATACCGCAGAACCTGCCCTTCCCACCTGCCCTTCACAGGAGTTCCTTTCCTGACTCAACAGAGGCCTTTGACCCAAGGAAGCCTGACCCATATGAGCTCTACGAGAAATCTAGAGCCATTTATGAAAGTAGGCGTAAGTGAAAGCCACATAAAACAAGGGTTATACTCATAATAGCTGAAGCCCTGCCAGGAGTTATATTGAGGCTGAAATGATCTGGTGTGATTTTATGTTCTGAGATTCAAAAATTGTCTCAAAAGTACCAGCTGATCTAAATCTTTCTTTTAAAAAAAAAAAAAAGCTGTCGACTCTAAAAAAAAAAAGCTTATAGCTTTTAGTTAAATTTTATCGACTATTTTTTCCCCATTGACCCTAAGGAAAATCAGGAATGTATTTGGGATGGGGGAGGGGGCGAAGGAGGTTGCTAGTTTTGTTTGTCACCAAATAAGAAATGCTTGGGATTTTAAGTTTAATCTGATCATGAGAACTAAATTTAGATTTTTCTTGGAGCCTTCAATGCAGGCACTGAAGAATTTAGGGCTGGGAGTAAATGTTAGCCAAGTCTTCCTATCTCACAATCATAAAAGTGATGGCTCCAAAAGCAGCCCAGAGCCAGATGCCAATCATTTGTACCAGAAGCTTCTGCTTCTCATTTAATGCAGTGGGGACCATTTGAAATTTCAGTCATAAAATAAAATATCGTGTGTGCACTTGTCATCCTGTTTGAAGCTCCTCTAAAATTATTTCATTGCACTTTATAAATATTAGACAACAAAAGCTTTTAATATGGTATATACATTCATTGTACCTCTTTCCACCATGTAACAGGTCATTTCTGCCCAATGTTAGAGGACAGGAATCTGAATGGCATGGATGTATAATCTGTGAGGGAAATACACAGGATAATATGAGCCTGAGTAAATGGATCAAGAAGCCTAGCCTAATGAGAAAGGTTTGGTCCCTGGCGCTCCCATTTACGGTCTGCTGATTTCCTTTGGTTTGGTGTTCCGCCAGGGTCTTATTTCCGACTTTATCACTGAAGCATGAATAGCAAGTTTTTAAATTATGTGTGATCTCAGAGGATCTCAAATCTGCTTACTCTTTGATGAGCACAGAGGCCAAGAACTATGCACCCAGCTGGTAGGGGAAAAGTAGACATAATACCTTTTCCCCACCCTCTTCAACTCTTTGTAAAAGTAATTTTGGTGGATAAAATAGGACAGCAAGCCATTGAGAAATTATTTTCATCAAAATTTTTTAAATAATCGGCTATGTATTTCATTCTTCTTCTTTTGGATAAACAAGTGAAAAGCCTTTAAAGGATTGTATAGTTAGAATGACTTTGCAATGATAGAGTAAGAATAAAGAAGTCATTTTTAGCTAGATATTATAGGGTATAAATTCAGGGTATTAATGTTCATTAAACTGAAAAAAAAAGAAAAGATTTCAGCAGAGTTCTTAATACCTTTTATGCTTCAATAATCAAGTATTCATTGAATACTTTACTCTCAGAACTGTGGGGAGATATAAAAAATGAGTAATATGCCATGTTCTCACAAATTTGGGGAAATAAAAAGTATAAGTATAAAGAAATGAAGATCAAGACACAGCAGAAGTTCTAACATGGAAGGTGGAAACGCACTGCAGGATTAAAATCTCATCCTCACATCCTTGGCTTGTTTAGGATTTTTTAATTGTCATCCCAGGACATGCTTTTATTGATTTTAGAGAAAGAGGAAAGAAGAGAGAGAAAGAGAGAGAGAGAGAGAAACATCGATGCGAGAAAAAAAGTTGATCAGTTGCCTACCATAAGCACCCCAACCAGAGATCAAACTTGCAACCTGACCAGGAATGTGCCCTGACCAGGAATCAACCCCACAACCTTCCGGTGTATGGAATGATGCTCCAACCAACTAAGCCACACTGGCCACCGCTGTTTAGTTTTTTTATTACATTTAGGAAGCAACCAGAGGTGCTTCCTTCTGTTTTTGTCCCTTCATTAGTCAACTGCTTCCAAACCAATGCGAGGCTTTATTATTCAGGACAAAGGCAATGTTGGTATATATTCCATCTTCTTTTTATGGTGCCTTGATACTGTTGGGCCCTCATTTTCCAAGCAGGAATTGCATGACCTTCTTTTCAACCCTGAAAAAATTCTGATTTCTTTATCTAGCTGTTGCAATGCTGTTTCTGTTCATTGCGTTTCCACTCCTCACCTGTAACAAGTCAAGCATACCAATTCACCTTAACCTGCCCTAACATTCTTCTCCAGTCTCCCTCTGGGAGCACTTTATTCCCTTTGGCTCTGCAGCCACATGAACACCAAACATCCTGGTTCCCCACCTTGTCCCCTCAGCCCCCATCAGTGTCCCTCATATGTCACTGCGGTTGCCACTGTGTTCATGCTCCCCCTCCCCCCTCTTGTTTTCTAAGGTTACAGTAATGTTTTCAGGGTCAGAATTCTTAGGAAGCCAAAAAAGGGCGAGTTCGTTTTCTTTCCCATCCTTTTGTATCCTGTTATTTCATAACACTAAATGGAGTGTGAATGAGACACAGAAATCATATTAAGGTAAGAAAGCTTTTCCCTAAAGACTGAGGAAACCAAAAAAGCCACTTCCTCTGGTCTCTAGAGAGCTGATCTGTTCACTCTGCTTTCGGACCTGCGAGTGGCTTAAAAGAACAAACCAGGCCTTTGGCCTCATACACTCCTGGTTTCCAACTATAAAAAAATTTCAGTCTCTCATTTAAATTTTTACCAAAAAAAAATTTTTTTTAATGAATGGGGGAAAGCTCATTCCATTTCTCATCATCCTCAAATAGGTTTTTTAAATGATCGGGAAATGTATGCATCCAAACAAAAGGCCCATATTCAAAACTTTGATTGCGAACCACCCCTCTTCTTATTCCTTTGAATCACGTGCATAATATTTAAGTTTGGGTCTATTTATTCTTGTGCCCCTGAAGTTTTTTTCTGAAAGAAAAATCAGTGAGACCAGGGAGAAACTGGAAAGGAATCCTGACCAATGCTGTCTAAACCAAGTCCTTTGGCCTTTTCCCTGGTCTAAAGTGATCTCGTGGTACCCTCCTTTACAACCAGATCTAAAGCTAAGGAGATTTTTTTGTGTTCATATTCAAAACTGGGTTGCAGCTACCAAATAAAAGGAGGTACCTCCACCCACGAGCTTCTGCTGTACAGAGCTGCAGAATGTTTGTTACATCACTGCTGTCACGAAGTGCTTGGGTTCAAGTCACCCGTCCCCTGCAAATGATGGAAATTTATCAAGTGATGTAAATGCTGCTGTGCCTCATTTGGCTCATAATTAGATTATGCTAACATTTTAATGTGCAAGCATGGGACATCTTAATAAAAATGTATTCCTAGGGAGAAAATGTTAGTGATTTTAAACAAACAAAGGCAACCATAGAATACTGAAACAGAACATGACAGGTCCATGCTTATAGAGGAAAGCTAGAAACACCTGCCGTCTTCATGAGGTCTTCTTATGATGAGGGGGAACGAAGAAAGAGAAAGAAGATTCTTCCCCCCAGCAAAGAAGGCCGTGCCTCTGATCTCAGAACATCAGGCAGAGTGACCGGAGGTGACACCTCCAGGATCCACATCAATCAACAAGAATGAATGAAGCACTCAGTATGTGTCTAGAACTGTGCTGGGTACTCCAGAAGAGAAAAGCCACAAGAAAGAATCTCTGCTCATCCAAAGCTTACAGCAAAATTGGGGAGACAAGAAAACAATTTCTGAATGAGACTACATGACACAACACAGCAAATAATATCAGTATTTTAACATGAAAAATCGTGCAGTAAGCACAGACAGTAGTTTCAATACAATTAGACAATTAGACCAATATTTTCTCTTGTTCCATGTGCAAAACTGACATTTAATCCAGAGAATGTCTTGTGTTAAATACCTTTTGATTATCAAAAATTTAATTATTCCTTATTGGAGAAGTCTGTGCAAAGAGAATTTTTTTCTACCTACTTAGTTCCACATAAGTTTAAAGCTTATATACATAAAAGAAGAATTATGCCCCCCAAAAAAATCCCAAAAGGAGTTTTGACCAATTGGGTTTCTGGGATTTTGTCTTCATTATTTAAGCATTGACCCTGTCATTACCAGCAATTCCCAGAAAAGAGCAAAAATCTCCCCACCCCCTTTTCTACTCAAGGCTTTTAGATAAACATTACTTTTCTCTAGGTTTAGCCTCTCTTGATAATTGACTTCTTGCTGTCCCCATTACTTACTCTTTTTTTTTAAGTGAAAGCAAATGAAAATACTCCCCTCTGAGTTACTGGATAAGTCATGCCATTTTTCAGTTCTGCCTCCTCTGTCCTTTCCCCATGCATCTCATGAAAGAAGGGTTTTAATTTTCTCTGCAATCACAAGGGGAAGGGCTTGCATTTTCTCCGTTTGTGTGCTAACAGTCTGAATGTTGGACTATGTATACCATTTCCAACCTTGAAAAAACAGCCTTTTTCTAAAGGTCCTCACTGCTTTCCCCTCTGACCTCCTCCTGCCATTCTTTTTCTCTATGATTGCATCATCTCTTCAAATACGTGTTTCTGATATGATAAACCTTTTATGATGGCCTATTTACCCAGGAGACTACCTGAAATGACTATCCATGCCAATTTGCCTATAACAGTCCTGCCCCGTGTTTTCCTGGTATAATTATTAATAGCTCTTCTTTCACTCTTCAGGTTGTCCTCATTTGAATGATAAATTATATGGCTTCCCTTTACCACATTATCTATTAAAGAAATAGATATCATTACTGTCCAAGAAAAGCATATATCTAAATGTACAGGCCATAAATAAAAATTTTAGTACCTACTCAGATAAATAATTTTTTTCAAGTTAGTTTATTTGGTGAACTGAATTTTTACCTGTACATGTTTTATGCTTAATTTGAAGTAAAAGACTTACGTGGTGCCTTGTCGTAGTAGCCAAACTCCCAGACAACTCCCTCCCTACCCAGAACATTGTACATATGTACAAATCTAGAGCATAGCAAACTAAGTAGAAAAATAGGGAGCAAATCTTCATGCATTCAACTACCATGTCATGAACTTCTCATTCTTATCACAGAGAATAAGTCAGATTCAACATCAACATCATCATAGGGCCAAAAGGGAGTTAATTTTGTCTGTCTTCCTGACCCTAGGAAAGATCACACTCATAACTGTAGATAGGTAGCTATCACGACTCCTCTCTTTATTGTCAAGCAAGGTAATAGAAAGTGCTTCCCAAAGATGACTTTGGAATCTTACAAAATAAAGTTTTGATCATACTAATGAAGTTGATTTAAGAATGAGGACTTTGTCCTGTTGCTTCAGTTTTCTTTAAGCCAGACTTATTCTAAAGGTTTGTTTTATCTTCAGCTCATGGGGCCATTTCTTGGACATACTCCTCGCTGCAGCCTTGGAAGCTAGAGCAGTCAAGCAGATGAAAACAGAAAGAGGCAGAGAGCAATCCCTGTTCCCTGAAACTCCCCCCTCACCCTTCTGTACCTTGGCATGAACCCAAGTTGAATTATGACTGAAGTTGTCCAAATTTTTTTCTCTTCACATTGAACCTTAGTTATAAATAAACAATTTATGAGGTACAACATGTCCATACTCCTTTGCAGTAAGACATCATTCAGATGTAAGAACATAAAAATGTCAGGGATCCGTATGGTGTAATATCCTTATAGTGTAACCTCTTTGAAATAGAAATTCCTCTGGAATTTCTTTAAAAGGAGCTCACACAATCAGTTTTTCTTTCCATAAATTAGGAACCATTACCCCATGATAGGCAGTAAGTAACGTACCAAACATAGCAATCTAAAGTAACCACAGGCCATTAAAGGGCATAATGGAGGAGCAAACTGTTTTTTAGTGCTATACTTGACATGAAATTATAATTTATAGCTGATCAAAAATGGACAATTGTGTTTTTCACATCTATGGTTTTTATTCTGCTCTTTTGTTGTTCATTGTTCATTGTGGAATTCTTTTATTTTTCAGTATTGTAATGCACATATAATTCATGGCTAATCACAAATGGGTGGTTGTATTTCTAAACTATCTGTTTTCTACTGCTCTTTCCGTGTTTTTATTGAGCAAGGGTAGTAGTTTGCACTGTCTCCCACACTAACAGCAGAACCACTGGAAAGGTGGGGCAGCATAAAAATACTATCCACCACAGCACAGCACTGGAAACACTAAATGGAAAGTGATGGTGGGATCTACATGACAACAAGTAGAGGCACGAAATGCATAGTGCTCACAACCGGAGCTCCAAACCCTGTGCAGGTGCTTCTGCTTGAGCCTACCTGTTTCCAGTCTCCTTTGCCTTTGAGATTAAATACCCAATACGGTCAAACTGGACATATCAATAGGTTTAGAAATATTTTGATAAATTTTTGGATGCTATAGCTGCAGGCAGCTATTAAGTGATCATGGAAGACCACCTGGTCTTCCTAGAGAACATCCTCTCTTCTAAACACTACGAGATCGCCCAGCAGGGCGTGGCTCAGTGGTTGAGCGTCGACCTAGGATCCAGGCAATCTGTGTTCGATTCCCGGTCAGGACACATGCTCCGGTTGTGGACTCGATCAATGACTCTCTCATCATTGATGTTTCTCTCTCTCTCTGCCTCTCCTTTCCTCTCTCTGAAATCAATAAAGATATATTTAAAATAAATAAATAAATAAACACTACGAGATCAAGCCTTGCCTCCTCTGCTCTGACACTGCTGGTGTCCAATGGCCTTAAGGTACCACCCACAAATGTTCTCTGGAGTGCTATAAAAATATTAAAATAAGATGACATGTAAATGCTAAGACACTTTTACCAGTTACTTTAGCATGAGAATCATAAAAAAAAAAAAAAAAAAACTAGAAAAAATTAATAGTATTATCATTTAAAATGTCCTCAACTGTACTATGAAGGTTAATTTCCTGTACCTTTTTCCTATGAGAAAAATCGTTATTGCTGTCTTTAGTATAATTTATATTATGGTTTGATCTGTGAAAAAAATTGCCTTTCAGCTGGAGTTTCTAATATATCACATTATGTGTCACTTTGTAGTTATAATATATTGATTAAAAAGATCAGTAAATTCAGTTAAGCTGTCCTTGCCATTTTTAATATGTAGATTTTAATTTGGAAATCTAATTTCAAAAATACTATTTTCAGATAGCTTTGTAAATAACTGTGGTAATATTTATTTTTCTAACAGGTTCCTTTTAATAAAGAAAGTTACCATGAACTAAGTAATAGATAGTGAAAAACAGTTAAGTTGGGGACACATTTTGCACATGTATTTTAGAAATTAGATCCAATCCAGTAGCTTATAAATTCATTTCATTCAGTGTTTAAAACTTAATGCTCTTGGAACCTGGCAGGATAGTGGGGGAAGGGTATAATGTGAGAAGTAAACTCTAAAATCAGACCTTGATTGAAAGTTATTTAGTATGTCAAAGCATTTTGTTGGTAGCACAAGTTGATGATGTAACTCAAAGTACTTTCATGAATAAATATGAGACCATCAGGGCTGCAGTAAACTGAGTGTAATTGCTGGATGACAAGTAGGTCCTAGTGAGATTATGATAATATAAAATGTCAGTTTTACAGCTAATGGAAGTGTTTAGTGGTAGCAGTCTCCCATCCCTCCTGACACAGCTCTCTCTTTTTGATGAAAGTATATTTCTCAATTCATAATTCTAAGCAGTCACAGTAAACATGGAGGTTTTAAAAAAACACACAGTTCTGCTAGACAACTAACTTGCCTTTACTGTGAAAACACAGGTTGCCTGGCAGGTATGATCATCCTGCCTGCTATGAGTGAGACTAACTGTGCCAGGTACAGCAGGAAACACATGTCAATCACTGAAGTCCTGCAACCCTATGTCTAATCATTGCCCTCAAGAGGCTTCTATTTTCATTTTCATTGTTGAATAGTGTAGAACTCTATTTTAAACGAACAAAGCTCAATTAGAAAGTAATCAGAATTTTGTCTTATTTTAATTTTTAAAATTTAATGATATAATATTAGTGCTTCATTTACATATATATTTCATAGTGCTTTCTAATATTTATAGTCATGTTCATGAATTTATATGTAGCAGAGACTGCATCATAATTCTCATGTAAGATCTCTATTGCTAAAATCAACCAATTTAACTTGACTTACACATAACTTCAACTATCCAGAGTAAGTATCAAAATATTTGGACAGGTGTAAATAAATCAACAAATCATTGACTGAATTTTCCACTTTTCATTTTAATATGTATTTAATGACACAATATCATAACATAATTTTGTGTGTATATTTTGGGTTCTGGATTGAGTTTACTTTCAAATAAGCATTCTTATAATGAGAATCAAAGGTTAGTATTTGGAAATGGTGATCTTTTTCCCATTCTGATTAAAGGAATTCAAATTTTTTTCTATTTTACATGCATGTGAAAGAAATACACATCTAGACATGGTCGTATACATAAAAGAGTAAATCTGTCCACTAAGCTACATAGATTTTAGAGAAAAAAATACTCATTAAACATGAGCACAAATTGGAGGGTGAGTTATAACAGCAACAAAAAAAGTAAAGATGAATTTTAAAATGCCATAAATGAATTTCAATATTATTCCCCATTTTCCCATCCAGAACAAGTGCCACCAAGGACCAGTTTTCGAATGGATTCCTCTGGCAAGTATCCTTCAGTTCTCACAGTCCTGTGAATGATGTCTTCCACTTTGTGTAACAAATCATTCATCTGAGTAGTATCAGTCAATTAGTATGTAATCACTGTGCTAATTGTACAATAAGCATGTATTTAAGATAGAAAGTAAGTCTCTTCAAGGTGGGCCTAAATGGCTGCTAAGGAAAAAAACAAAAGAAAACAGTCATATTTATTCATTTCTTTCATAAAATGCTTTAGTAAAAGACTAGATTAAAAACCAGGTGACAAGGAAGGCCACCAGACTGACTGGACCCATGCCATCCAGTATCGTAGCTTCTAGCCACATGGAGCACTTGAAATGTGTTTACTCTGAATTTGAATATGCTGTAAGATCTGTGTAAAGTCCATACCAGATTTCAAATACAGTACAAAATAAGAGAGAAATGTATAATATCTCATTAATTATTTTATATTGATTAATGCTTAAATAATATTTTGATTATATGAGGTTTACAATATATTAGTAAAATTTATTGTACCTATTTTGTTTTGCTTTTTAAAATGTGGCTACTAGAAAATTTTAAATTACTTATGTAGACTGCATTTTATTTTTATTGGACATACCTGGACTAGATACATATAAATAAGAAGCTAGAGTATTTAAAGAGATTTGCAATTTAGACATTTCCAAAGAACTTACTAGAAATTTTGCTAATATAGAATGAAATTATTTTCACATCAATTAAATATCTATATTAATTTATTTTTTTCAACCATGCCGATTATAAAATGCTACATTTCAATCGTTTTTAAGTTAGCATAGAATATTATAATTTCAAATTAAAGTAGTTAGTAATAATTAATTTACTTAAAAGGAAAAAAAAATTGACCTAACCTTTCTGAAAATACTTAACAATTTTGGTTTAGGCGAAAATATTTAACGTGATTATGGAAATGAAGATTCAGATTTTTTTATTCCTAAAACGTGCTTTAAACAGCTGATTAGAGCACTGGATTGAAAGCCAGAACACTGAAACAATTGCAGAAAAGAGCGTTTTATAATTATAGTACTATTCCAGGTCTGTAGGCTCGCAGCACACATCTCTAGAGTGTTTCCATGATGACAGCTCATTATCCATCTCAGCATGTTCTAACACCCCTTGGAGAATATGTGTGCTTGAGATCATTTCATTCTGTAGGTTTCCACGTCATTTTTTTGGATATGTAGAAAATATGAAAGATACTGCTTAGTATTTTATCCTCAAATAATGTCTAAAGTATTTGTTTATATAGGTCTGAAAATTTTAAAAGCATGATTATTCTTTTATACTGACTGGAAAATCCTTATAAATTTTAAGAATATCTTATGCCTAGAGGGAAAATGAGACCCAGTAATTACAGTTGCAAAATGAAAACAGGACTTAATTTGAGATTCTAAATCTCAGTTTACTAGCCACAACAAGCACATTTCTTTAAAAATTGCAGCTTCTGTAGGTACTTCATTTAAAAACAAAAGAAGTGAAGAGCCACCTAATAGGTTAGATTACCTTGACGTATGTGCAAAATACTATTTTTACCTTTCAAAAGATACACATTACTTAAAAGAGAAGAATTATAATATAGTTGAGTATATTATACTACTATGCAATACAGATTTTCAAGAAGAGAACCAATCTAAATATTTTGTTAAATATCCACACAAGTTATCAAAATATTCTGGAAAATCATGATTGCATCCAAGATAAACAAATCTCCCATAGTACTGCTCACATTTATAAAATGTCCTATATCAAATTCTGTGTCATGATTTTTGACTCAGATATGTTTATCATAATTATAAGGCTTTTACTAACTTTAACTGCATAAGATTATATTTATCATAATTATAAGGTATTTTATTAATTTTAGTTGTATAAGATGCTTAGATACAGAGGCAAATTTGGTCATAGGAATTCCTAAATAATGTAATTATGAAGCTAAGTAATAACTTCATAGTACTGTATAATAACGCTGTGGTTTCTGGGACCTGTTAGATTGGTATCTTAAAACAATTAAATTCAAGAAACATTTATTTGGCAACTTCTATAAACTATGCACAGTGGAATGCTATAGATACACAAAGATAATTTTGCCATTGCTAAGAAAGAATGTTAGTGAGAAACAATGGATTCGTGGCCAGGACCTTTGAATGGACAACTCCACCCAAAGACAAGAGAGCCAGGGCATGGAGTATCACAGAAGCCAAGAGTAAAAATCATATCCAGGAGACTTTTCCTTGTTTAGAAATAAAAGAAATCAGGGGTGGGAGCATTTGAGATCTTGCTTCCCAGCATGTCATCAGTTCGGCTGGAATAAACTCTTATAAAAATTTGAAAAGAAAAGAAAAGAAATCGGGAGTCATAAGGGTGCATCAATAATAGCAAATGAGGACCAGAAATCAATCAGAATGAGAAAAGAGACGGGGCCGTTCAATTTGGTCATTAGGGTGTCATCAATGGCCTTAAAGAGAGCAGTTTAGTAATGCCAAAAGAGCAGAAACCAGACTGGCAGGAGTAAGTCAGAGATGAGAAAGTGAAGACGAGGGAGTAAAAGCTCCTTTAGGGACTACTCTTCCAAGAGAGAAATGGACAGGTAAATAAGAGGATATTTAGGACGGGGAAATCTGAGTTTATTTGAAGGATGAGGGAGAGAGCCAAAGATCATGGGAGGTGGCTTCTACTAGAGCTGAAATGTATCTGACCACATTCACATTACCTACAGTATAAAGGATAGAAGTAAAGAGAACGGGTTTCTTTTAAGACAAAAATGTGTTAGCTACTTATTTGGTAATGTTAGACTCAAGCAATAGAAACTTTAATTCCTGTTTAATTCATTCTACCTTTGGAGTGCATTGGAATCCAGAAGACACACTGAATAACCACCTATGATTCGTGATTCCATCCTCTTACTGTCTTTCCCGGACCCCTTTACAAAGAAACGCCAAAAATTAATGCTCTTTCCAGCAGGAAAAATTGAACGAATTCAGTCTCTGTGCCAAATTGATAATAAGTTCATGGTACTTATGCTTTAATTAAAACACGAAAGGGGATTCAAGTACCAAAATTTAATTGACATGTTTACGGCAGCATCCCATGTGCCAAATTAATCCATAAAAAAATGCTCTTCTTTGCATTTTGAAGCTTGAATCATTCATGATATTAATCAGTTGTGTTCAGTCACCCATCTTTTTCCCTAAAACTGTGCACAAAACCATGTCTTTCAAAATCTAGACCAAGGGTACATATAACATATGAAGCCTTCCCAGAGTCTTAGTGTAAAATAAGAATCAGCTTCGAAATTCTGCTTTTCTCTGTTATGAGGAAAGTTGTCCTGATACCTGGATGTGGGCACCATTTGCTACTTTTAACTGTTAGCTTTTTTAATATTACAGGGAGTCCAAGATAAATAAGGACTTGTAAATACCATTCCAGTAGCTTGCCATGGTGGTCATGTAAAGTCCCATCTGAGATGAGTACCATAAACTGCTTTATTTCATAATGCCTGAGGGCCCTGGCCCTGACTCCTAAGGCTGAAACAACACTGGCCATGCCTGGCCATTGAACGCCAATGTCCAAAGAGTGTCCTATCTCTCCTTAGTCCATTTCTTCACGACCACTGTCTCATCTTGAGTTGCACCTAGCAACACTTGAGAGTATTCCTGACAGTTCTGCAAAAAGGGCTGAGGGAAAAGGTAAAAAAGAGCATGGAAAGAGAATAAATAGGAAAGTAGAAGAGAGAGAAAAGGATGTTGGTGGGGGCATGGTTGAGTGACATCCAAAGTGACTCAGGTCCTACTAAGTGTCCACCAGACCCCTTTATCTATCAACCTTCCAGGTGCATGGTTTGCAATCCAACAGAAGGAAGGGTGGTGGTTAAATTCTGTCACATTGGAGTGAAGAGTTGGCCCTTGGATTTCTTTGCTTTCAGTTCTTACATTAAAAGAAGACATAAAGCATGATAGGATCATTTTAAACATGACATTAGGCCAGAAGAGCAGCTAAAGGAAAATATCAAAAACATCATAATTTTTCAAGAGAACCAACAAAGCAGGTAGGAAAAGGAGTAGTGTCTCCCAGCTGTGTGCATGTAATTGCAGTTGTTTTCTAAAGCCAGACTCAAATTGAGGGGAGGGGGGTATAAACTAAAGAAAAATTATCTTTCTAAAAGTTCTTATTTTCCTTTAAAAAAAGAGAAAAATACTATTGCTTTAGGGCACAATCTATCATTTAAACTTTTTTTCCAGTTGACTATTTCTCTAAAGTTTCCATGCCCTGAAGCCTCTGAGTCTGTGTTCAAAATTAACAAAGAAATAAAAAATAAACCATGTCTGCTGGCACACTTTTCTAATGGGTCTCTTTTTTCCTCTCTCTACTTGCTTATGTACCATGAGCTGGCCTTCTGCTTGGAAAATTAGAGGGTGAAGATGACATGGTTGGCACATATCACCCTATGTTTGAAATCAAAGTGGTCATAGCAAGTCAGAAGATCTTAATGTCACCAAAATGCTCACAAAAAATACGAGGAGGAAAACGAATGCCCTGCTCACATCTGTTCTTCAGAGTTAAATAAAATTAACCACCTAAAATCTACATTTTCCTACTAAAACAAAAACAAACAAAAAAAGGAGTTCTGAGTCATTCATTTAGGAAAAGCTTTCCAGTTGCCCCAGTAAACACAGCATTCTATAACGCAAGGCAGTTCCCCTGCACTTTGGCATATCAATCCATTACTGGGATTGTCATAATTTCAGCATTTGCTTGGGGGAAAGTTTTACTTAGTAAATAAAATAGATCACACAATAAACTCCTCTTACACTCTTACAGATTCTCCTGCAATGTGGATGGGTACTGAAGCTATTGGAGGAGCAATTTCTCATACTCACCAGCGATGCAAAAATGAGAATATTTATGAGAGTAGATGGAATGTTCTGGTTAAACATGTGTTAGCTCTATTATTTTAAGTGTCAAAAATATGTCATGCCCTCTTTGAATTTTTTATGTGTACATGGTCTAGAGTCCTCTAAGCTAAAAGTTACCTAAAGAGGAGATTGCTGGGAGCAGTCAGTCATATCTCAACCAACTTGTAGAGGTTTAAACAGTGATTTGACATAATCTGTCATCTTCCCATCTTCCCTGGCCTTTCTCCCTCCCTTGGGAGAGGTACAGGTACCTGCTTTGATTGCGCAGGGCTGCTCCACCTGCCTCCAGAGTCCCAAAGGCTTAGCACACACCGCAATATGTGACTTCATGTGTGATATTATAGATCCCAGAATAAACTGAATTCAAAAATCATTTGTGAATTATAGAGTGTAGGGCCAAGTTTTTTATCTTTTACCACCCAACTTTAGTTAACTATTTAACAGGAATTGAATTCTCCTAAGTTCTCTCATCTTTAAAATATGAATGATTATACAATTCATAAAGGATGACTGATGGATGTGGTGATCCAAATAGTTAGTCTTCTTTGAGTTTTTTTTTACTCATTGAGTCTGTCTCTCCACTATGACTATTGGTATTTATATTTATATCCAAGTGGTCCAGACACAGCTTTCTGACCCATAAGGACCCTCTGAAATCTCATCCCAATTTCCAAAGCTATCCTGTTTAAGCAAGGAGAATTTAACTTAATATTTGCTTCTATCAGTTCTAATACCTCCTTTAAACCATTAAGGCCCAGAGATCACTAAATACTTCTTAAGCAAGGGATGGCGTTAAGTATTCCCCTAAGTTGCTACTCATCCATTGACATCCTAACAGTGGCTATGAAAGTATGTACAACTCAGTCATGAGATTTTTCCCCTGAGAAAGGTTCAAAGGTCCAGGGGCAGGGTGTAAGCATAAATTATATTTGAATAGTCAAAAGATTTCTTATAGTTTTAGTTTATTTATCCTAGGGTTGAAAAATGACATTCAGGAGAGTTTCTCAGCTTATTTTTAAGTGTATTTCTGTTCTTTCAGCTAACTGCAAAAAAGTATCCTCCTTCTAGTTTACTTGCAAACACTAGTGAAGTCAATAGTGAATCTACTAATGGCTTCCACATTTTAAAATGTTTGGGGGTTAAGAGTTCACTTGGACCTAGGTAAACTTCTAACCCTAAATTTAAAAAAACCTAAAAGAGTTAGTCAGAAAATAAAAACTTGACTCAAACCTCAATACAGAAAAGTTTAAATTCTGTATTTCCTAATTTTTACAATTTAAAAAAAAAACTTTTGCTAGGCATAACTTTGTATCTCCTTCTCCACACACACCCTACAGCCCACCACCACCACCACCACCACCCCCCCCCCCCACACACACACACTAAACTGGATGTATCAAGTCATAAACAAATATCAGTAAATTACTAGGTATACTTTACTAGGTATTTCCAAGATGTTGTCATCTGTTCTCTCATACTTGTAAAATAATCATTCTAGTCAGTGTAAACATCCTCAAAGTGACAGCCAATCTTCCTAAAAATAATGTGAATGCTCTCAGGAAAATAATTATAGAGGCATCAATTTTTTTTTCACCCAGAAAATTTATGTGCTCTTTCTGCTTTGGCTTGTCACTGTTATTTCAGACTGCCTAATTTTGGAATACCTACATTTTGGTGCAATAATTTTTTTTATTCTCTATGCTCTCCATGAACTCTAATACCACTCTCATTAATCACATCCACAAATTAATTTATCATTGCTGTGTTCAGTCCATCAGGGGTGGGGAGGAGGCAAGATTCATTACTCAATGGGATCTCCTTTATGCCAGGTCCAGATTATAAGGAGCTGGATGTTCACCTTCGCAGGATGGAGTCTGGATTTGGCTTCAGAATCCTCGGAGGAGATGAGCCTGGACAACCTGTAAGTTGAATCTTCTTTATGTCCAAACTTTGGGCTATATTGTGTGTGTATGCATCAGAAGAACTATCGTTGTGTATGACTTCTAAAAGGAAATTTTTTAGGACTCACATATAAAAGTTTAAGATGTGGGGTATTTTTATATTTAAGTTCTCAAAATATGCCAGTATTTCCATGCCTGCGAACCATCAGAAATCAATGCATGACGGGGTGGAACGGGTCATTGGGGGAAAAAGGGGGCATCTGTAATATTTTAAACAAAAATACAATTTAAAATTTTTTTTAAAAAAAGAAATCAATGCACATCGTATTAAGAAAGGGACATTACTCTTCCTTAGAATAGTTTGGATTTTTCTTGAATATTTTAATTATTTAACTGTATTGGACCAACCACTGGTCCCTCTGGGCAGCAGCTGACAGGTAAACAAACATGCAGTATGACAGAAGATACATGTGAAGAGATGACTTGGAACAACAGAATTGTGTGTATTTCTGTCAAAACTACAGGGGAGAGAAGATACAGTGATAAACAGAAGCAAAATCAAGCTCAATGCTGCAGAATTTCAACCGGATTTGAATTAAAAGAGGGGAGGCTCTAAAGAAATCATTCCTCCCTATAACTCCTCTTTTTTTTTTTTCATTAAATTTATTGAGGTAACCTTGGTTAATAACATTATATAAGTTTCAGGTGTACAATTCTGTAATATACCATCTGTATATTGCATCACATGCTCTCCACCCAAAGTCTAGTCTCCTTCCATTCCTACCCCCCTGGTAGCCACCATACTACCCCATAACCTATTTTGGCCTATATATATAGAACTGAAAATAGTATCCAATCCTTTCACATACTAAACTTTTAACTTCTTGGCCTCTCCAGGGTACTTTTCTGACTTAGCTTCCTTCAGGGTTGTTCTCTAACATGTTCATAGTCTCCCTATTTAGTTTGCTCTCTGAGATTTTAAATTCCTTTTAAGCAAGGACCTCGTCTTTTCTTTTTTATTATCCTTTACTGCTCCATAAATGAAAGGTGTGACATTACACAGAGTTAGCCAAACTCCAGGTTAAGATCTCAGTTCTCTAAACTGCCAATCTGCCCAACACAACCGACACCAACTGCAATGAGCTTGCAAAAACTGCAATGTCAAGGAAAGAATCACCACAATACTGCCTTCAGTTCAGACACCAGCTGAAAATTTGGGGATCCCCACAGCCTCCTTCTGGTTCAATAATTCACTAGAACAACTCAGAACTCACACATCTGCTGTACTTAGGATTACAGTTTTATTATAGTGAACGGGAACAAATAAGAACCATCTAAAAGAAGAGGTGCATAAGACAAAGTCTGGAGGGTTCTAAATGTGAAGTTTCCATCTTCCTCAGGACGTGTTACCCTCCCAGCATCGATCCACTCAGGACTGTCAACCAGGGATGCTCACTCAAGTTTTTGTGTCAAGAGTTTAGGGTTTTATTATGTGGGCATGATTGATGAAATCATTGCCCAGGTGATTGAGCTCAACTTCCTGACCCCTTTCCTTCTGGAAGGTCAGGCTGCTATCATATGGCTCAAAGACCCAACCCTCTAATTACATTGCTGGTTGTTCTGGCCTTGTAAGCTCCCACCTTAAGACTGTTGGAAAGGTTGGCTCCATCTCAAATCATCTCTTTAGCATAAATTATCAGGTAGCCACCATTTGCCTCCTTATTAGCATAAACTCTGGTATAGCCCAAGGGGCTCACCACGGAAACAAAGATACTCCTGTTCCAAGGGTATAGAGGTACCTTTCACGAAAGCCCAAATTCTTTATTACACAGTCATATGTTGAAAATGAAAATACAAAATGATATCAAATGAAGGAAACAAAACAAAACTATGTCCAAACTAAAGCAGCAATTTAAGGTGATTTTTATAGCATTTTGTGCGATACTGCAAGATAGCTGAGACTTTTGTAGAGCATTTAAGGTTAAATCCATATAGAATCCGTTGTACTTAAACTAAACATAATGCCTCAAACTTAATAGCTTAAGGGGTCACCACCAAAAAGATGAGGCCCCTGTTTGTTCAAGAACACATTGACTGACACACTTTTTCCACTTACCAATCTGTGATCTTCTTGTAGGCAGGGCTGTTTTGATGGTGTGTTTGTGTCTCCCAAGTCTAGCATAAAGTACCTGGCACAATAAATAATTGTTAAATGGAAGTTAAGAGAATCTTCTTAGCCAAACCAAACTGTCACCTGACCGCAGTTCCCAAAACTCCCTGATGCCTGTGTTACTTATTTTGTTTACTATCTTTGAAACTCCCTTCCCATAAGATGAGATAGAAAGAAATTGGAAAGGTGAATATTTTGCACCAAAGGAATCTTCAACCAGGGCCAGGTTATGGTTTTAATAGGCCTTAGCACTGAAAATATTACCAGGTCCCTTCTCTTACATATAAATACAAATGAAAGATTAAGTCATAAAATAAATGTAGGGAAAAACAGGAAAGATTCCCTTCTCCCCATGATGCTTACTTCAATACAGTCTTTGAAATACGCAATTCTTACTTTGCTGGGCCTCCCCCATAGTCTCATGATCTGCTTTGGAGGTAAACTAGCACCACATTTGGGAAATACTGTCTTCACTGGTCTCCCCCTCCCCGCAGGTAGAAGGAATTGTGTGACAGTTACAGGGAAGGCATAGTCTCAGCTAGCTCAGGAAGGGAGAATTCTGGCTGAACTTTGCCAAGCACAGATGCAATAGAATTAGTATCCAAATGGAGCACATATTGTTCAAAATGAAGCTCAGGTGTATGAATGCAACCATGGTCACCACCCAGGCTCAGGACAACTTTTTGCAGGGTCAGTACACAGGTTCCCATGTTCTGACTTTCTGAACATTGGCTTTGCATTCCTGAGTCCTTTCTCCCTCTAGTGGGCAGGTATGCAGTATTTATGTTAAGCCTCCTCAGATTACATGGATTGCTAGTTATCTTCATTGTGTTTATTTAGATTTATTTTGGTTTATTCTTTTATTCAAATGATTTAAGACACACTCGGGCTGCAAGTTACAAGCCTGACAGGTCAGCCATAAAGTAGAGACCTAAATCTTTCTCAAGCAAGCAAAGCCAGAAAACAATATCTTGAAGACCAGAATATTGCACCTCAGAAAGACCATGTCAGGAAGAGCGAGTCTACTGTAAAGATCTCTCATGAGCCCTTCCTTCCTGCCTTCTTCCACTGTAAGCCCAGAGATAATACACAAACAAAATGTACTAGCCTCATTTAATTGCTGGCGTGCTACAAAGGAAAGGCTCTGGAGGTGACTTGGTCCCCAGCCGCAGGTGGTCTCATAAATTACCTCAAATGGGTTTCTCCCTCCATATATATGAAATGGTATTGACATCTCAGGGTGCACATTAAACACGACAACACGGCTTACAGCAAATAATGAACAGCGGGACTCCAGCTCAGACAAAGCATATGGGCATTTTTCCTGCAAGAGGAAATACTTTTTACAGTTAAATAACAATAGAAATAGAAAGAAATGAAAAATTGCCAGAAAGGAACAAAACTGAGGTTTCCAGCTGTGAGCTGAAAAGAGATGGAAAGGCATCAAGATGGAAAGACTTGAAAACACTGCAGTGGAGAAAGGCCTGTGTGGAGGAAAACTGTTAAAGAAAGAGCGAGGTGATGACAGACATACTCTTTGGCACAGGCGTTAGGTGCAGACTTGAAGGGGGTGGGGAGTTTCAGAAGGCAAGAGCCTGAACTCTGCCCTCCACATCGTCATGTTGCCCCTGACTGTAATTATTTCAGATCGTATCTACTGGGATTGGACTAAGGTGAGGTAGTGCAGGAAAGAATTCAAAGGCATGCAAAGGTGGTTCTCATTTTGTTTGCTGGTTATTAGTTTGTTTTTGTTTTCTTGGTCTGTTTTACCACAAAGCTGTTTCTTCAGAACCAACACAATAGAGACAGGATAAAGAATTTCTCCAAGAGCAATGAGAAAGCTAATGAGAAGCTGAAGAATCCAGGGAGGCCAGAAAGAGCGAGGCCATTGTTGGCTGGGAAGGCTCACTGGCCAGTGTAGCCAGGGGCCAGCAAGCCCGGAAGGAATATGTAGCCTGACCATGCACTCAGGAGGATGTCCCTCAGCAGACCTGGAAAGTGACTCTGACTGGGCAGGGAGTTGAGGGGAGGTGCTGGAACATGACCAGGGAGACGGCCATTGGACCAAGTGGGAATACTCAGAACCTTGCTACTCAAAGTGTGATAGATTACAGACCAGAAGCATTCAACATCTCCTAGGAACTTATTAAACATGCTGAATCTCAGGTTCCACCCCAGGCCTGCAGAATCAGACTCTCGTGGGTAGGTCCAAAAGTCTCTTTTAGCAAACTCACTGGGTGATTCACATGCACCCAAAAGTTTGAGAACTATTGACAAGGGATCAGATATCCTGAGGCATCTTTTCAAGAGCTTAAATGAACATAGCATATACAGTGGGACTCCAATATGAGTTACAGCGCAAAAAGGAATCATAGATTATCTAGTCCCTGTAGTTACGGTGGCAAATAGGAAATAAACTAATAGAATGTGCTGAGTGTACAAAGTATAATCAAAATAAAGAAAAAGAGTGTGGATTTTTTTTCCTGGATAGAGAGAGACACATGGAGCTAACTCTGTGTTCGCAGTGAAATATAATGCATGAAGGCGCAGAAGGGCCAAAGGCTAGGGACAAAGCAGCATGCGAGCCAGAAGTGACAGTGCATGGCCAGCGTCTTCCCAGCAAAGGCGGCAGTTCCTGGACGGAGCCAACGTAACTAACACATATGGAATGCGGACAGGCAGCTCGGATGCCTACTCCATTCCCCATGCTAGTTCGATTCAAGTTTGCTTAATGGCTATGGCAACCTCTTTATGAAACAAGATAGAGGATGGATTGTATAATGTAATTATACAATAATATATATACGTATAATACTATGTAATAAATTATATTGAAGTATTATATTGGATATGTACAGTTGGCTTAGATATTCAATTGACGTATTCATTGAACATAGTTTATTTAGAAATAAATATATAATATTTGATAAAACAAACTAAAAGTTAAAGATTAAAGTTTCAAGTTTTTTAAAAATGTCTGGTGAACTTCAGTCTTTGCTTAAATGTCAACATCTCCCTGAGGCCTGCTCTAACCAACTCCAACACCACCTCAGCCGCATGACTGACACCCTCCCACCACCCCACCTTGCTCTATTTTTTCATAATACATGCCTGCTAGATACAACATATCCACACATTTATTATGTTTATTATTGTCTTACCACTAGAGCCGAGATTATTGTTTATTGTTCACTGCTGGATTCCTGGCACCTGGAAGTGTCCCTTGGGCTCAATGACTATTTGCTAGATAAATGAATTAATTAGCGAGGAGAGTACTTCATACCACAGCAATACAGCAGAAAAGCAGCTTTACTGGGATTTTCCCTTTAAAGGATAATGTTAAACTAGTAGCACAGAAGATAACTTCAGGGATATCTGTGTATCTTTGTTGTTTTCCTTTGTCAAGAGAGGAATAGGAATTTTCCAATGGAAGTTTATTTTTACAACTTTTGTAGATGGATCAATTGCAGCTGTGGTTCTCTCAGTTGTAACCTGTTATTCTGGTTCACTTTGATCAGTTAGAATCAGAACTATAGCTTAAAGTTGATAATTAACCAGACAAGGAGTTCACAACCATATTTTTTTCTATAGCCACCTATAAACTCTCCCACTACAGCACACAGGAAATCTGGAGGTTGAAACATTTTCTTTGGGTAACCCAGTTAAATGCAGCTTCTCATGGGGCAGTGGAGAAACATAAACATTCATTTTAACTGGCTTTTGCACAAAGCACTTAGCAAATTTTTGAAACGCTCCTTAGTGGGTTGAGACTTTTGAAGAATAGATTGGAACACCTTCAGAAAGAAACTCATAAATTCAGGTTGGCATGACAATAAGGGAAAATGGAGATTGTCAGAAACATACCCGACGCTGCACAGCCAATCTAAGGCAGGACATGTGAGGCCTTTCCTGTGAGAGTAATAATGAATCACTCATCAGAGCACTAATATTCAACATAGAAGCAAATCTACTACCACCCCTACCCTCGAGGAATACTTGAAAAGCAGCTGTAGTGATGGGGAGTTTTCATTTCTCTGCATAAAAAGAGCTATCCAGTGGACAGAGGGAAAAAGAAAACTCTTCAGACTATAATTTTGCATATACCTGAGAAGTCTTGGGCATTTAGATCTAGTTGCCATGTTGACAGGCCGCACTAAGCAGTGTGACCAAGTAGAAGAAATGGTTGTGCTGCCGGCCTGAGGACATGTAAGCCTACAGATCACAGTATGGCAACTCCGCAAATTAGCTGGAATGCACAGATCTGGAATTTGAAAGAAATGTTTGCACCTGAAAGAAATCAATCTGTGAGCAAGGGATCATTTTATAAAGATTTAAAATAAAACGGAGACTATAGGCTTTGTAATATTATCAGACTAATGGTAACTACTGCCTTTAGATGCTGTGTGGCTAAGCCACTTGGCAAAAGAAAAAGGGTGTCCTTTGTTCATGAGTTAGAAAAATTGTTTATAGGTTAAACAGCAAAACTAAAATACTAAGTACTATTATCTTTCTTCTGAAAAAGATAAAAGCCTTACTAATGGACACTAAATTGTGTTTCTAATGAGAAATGGGAAACCTTATTTTCTGCCTTTCATCACAGTCCCTGGTTCAGGGAATTACATAAAATGCACACTTCCCAAATGTGTCCCTCCTCATTTCCTGGTATGGTAGCCACCTAACCAGCAGAGCCTTTCAGGGGACATGCAGAACTAGAATGTTCATTGTGCAGAGGATGGTGCTTCAGATAAGTATTAAAGGAATGAAGGGAAAATCTGGGGAATATTTCACTGAGTTTTGTTTTTTGTTTTTAACTTTATTATTGTTTAAAATATTACAGATGTCCCTTTTTCTCCCCAATGACCCGTTCCACCCCGTTCCTTCTCCCTCCCCAGTCCCTTTCCCCACCATTGTCCAGGTCCTTGGGTTGTGTATATATGCACATAAATTCTTTGGTTACTCTCTCCCCCTCTACCCACCCACCCTCCTCCATCCCTCTGACATTCATCAGTCTCATCTATGCTTCCATGTCATTGAATCTATTCTGTTCATCAGTTTATTAAGTTCTTTAGATTCCACGTATCAGAGAGATCATGTGATATTTGTCTTTCGCTGCCTGGCTTATTTCACTTAGCATAATATTCTCCAGGTCCATTCACTGAGTTTTTTTACGTCAACTAGCCAGTAAAAGCCAACCATGAGTTTTGCTTTGTTTTGTTTACCTTCAGCTTTTCAAAGTGAAGCAAAAAAAACAAAATGAAACAAAAAACACACTTTGAATCTTTATAAGAGTTTAGTAACTTGTGGCAGCAGGTTTCCTGACATTTTTGGAGAGCTCACTATGTGCCATGAGCAAAGTAAACGCCTCCCGTGCATTATTTCACTCAATTCTCCCCATTTTGCAGATGAAGAAATGGGGTTAAGAAGCTCACGGGGTTAAGAAGCCTTGCCCAAGGCCACAAAAATAAGAATTGAAGTCAGGAGCCAATCCCCAACTTGTTTCAATTGAGAGCCATGCACAGTGGCCAGTAGCATCAGATTATTTGGGGTTAGAATTTTCTTAAGGGTGATAATTTAGGAGCTAGATAGCAAGTGTCCCCCAAACTTCATGGCCAATGGCAGCAGCGAGTCAAAACTTATATTTCTCTAGAAGGAGGGAGCAATCTGGAAAAGTTAAAAGGGCACCCCTTCAGCCTCTCTTTTTTCAAGTACATGCTCAGTTTTGGCGCAAGGGGTATAATGTGGGAATAAAATCTTTCACCAAGTTTTTATATACTTATTTGTATATTAAAAGTTTGAAACATAAATGTCCTTTTCTTCTCACTGCTTCTCTAGATTTTGATTGGCGCCGTCATCGCCATGGGCTCAGCCGACAGAGACGGCCGCCTCCACCCAGGAGACGAGCTGGTCTATGTCGATGGGATTCCCGTGGCCGGCAAGACCCACCGCTACGTCATCGACCTCATGCACCACGCAGCCCGCAACGGGCAGGTCAGCCTCACTGTGAGAAGAAAGGTGCTATGTGGAGGTATGTAATCGAGCAGCAGCAAGAGTTGGAGGTTAGCCGGTGAGATGCTTTTGCGAGCCATGCTAAAGGCAATTAAATCAATTTCTATATTATATGAGAGAAAACAACCTAGATATTCCAAATGGAACTGATTTTGCCTGTGCACCCCACTAGCACAATTCCAAGCAGTCTTTGAGGCCTACCTTTTCAATGCAGTCATTAAAATTTTCGAGCAAAGCCTGGGGCTAATTTAAGATGTGTATATTCTTTGCTTGGTAGATGCTAATCATAAGAACATTGGAGTAGGTGAAAAATATGGCTTTTGAAAATGTTCCTCATTGTGTTTACAAACCAAGAACCACAGCATTTTGATAACATAATAAGGCAACAAGGGTGGAAAATTAGCTTCTATTGTAGAGCCTGATAAAAAGTAACAATAATACTATTACCCTGATTTACAGGAATATAGCTGTATGTCATTTTGAGGAAACACAATTCATATAACTCCAAACTTATGAAACAGATAAATTAGAAGTAATTATTCCCTTTACATCCATTTTCCCAACTTCATAAAAGAATCCACCACAGACATACTTTCAAAAGTCAGCCCTTGGAGTCATAACATGATTCAGTTTCTCTCTTCACCATCTCAGCTCCCTCCAAAAAGGTTTATATTTTAAAGAATATGTCTATTACAAGAATCACACTATTTGTTGTAACCTGAGCACTCCGTAACATTGGGAATATAGTCCCACACTGCCTTTACGTGACTCTGGGAATCACAGGAGCAGTGGCACCAACAATGTCTCTTGTCACCCTTTGCCTCCGTGGCCTGTGGCCTTTCTGCTGGGCCCCCTGACTGTTTCTTGTACAGAATGACAAATGCTAGAATTAAGAAGGCCCTTAGCAACACCAGTTCCCTCGTGTTGCAGATGAGAAAACTGAGACAGAGGCACAGCAGCCTGCCCCAAAGTCTGCAGAGTCAGCAATGATGCAGACTCACCTCCCTCGCCAGGGCTTATTTTTTATACAACCTTCAGTCTCCTCCTCACTCTGTCACCATCCCCACCCTCAGGGAATGCAAAGACATCAGACCTTTAGCAAATGTCACTTCCAAAAATAAGAAGGAGTATTTCATATGTGTTATCATTATAACATATTTGAATTAAAAAGGGGACCACTGGCTAATCACAGGCTGCTAATGACTCAAGAGAATAAAGCTTATTAGTCAAACAAAAAATCCTTTTTTATTCGCATCTTCTAGAAACCAGACTTTGAGCAAGGGCAATCATTTAAAAAGGGAAGTCAGAAGAACAGTCAGCCCTCACCAGCAGAGACTGCCATACATTTCGTATCGTATGGAGGTTTTGCTAAGAAGCGTCATTCACCTTCAGAAATTCCTGCCACACCACTTGACCCAAGAAGCAAAACACCTTGAATTATCTTTATTCTTGGGCAAGATGCCAGAAGGAAGACAATGTTTTCTCGGTTAACATTTAACCGTCTCTCTCCCCACAGAGTGATTTTCAATAAAAAGTTTGCCATGCTATATGTCCTGTAGCCCAAAGATAAATTAAAAAGATACCTGATTTACAAGGAAATACACTGCAAAGTGCAAAACCAGTGCACCAACATAATTTCATGCTCCCCTTGCCACCAGCTGATTATTGCAAATTAAATTTTGTTCTAATCAACCCAAGCTATTGGAGTGTATGCCAAATGCTGCAAAAATGTATTCTTGCAATTTGTGGAACATGTGACTTCTGTAAAGATGCTCTTTGCTGCAGTTCTTACCAATTTTACTCATTTAGGTTTTGAAGTGCATGTCAAGTGCATTTAATTTTTGAAAATGTTCTGCTGCAGACTGCTCATTCTCACCAGGAGAGTTTCCAAGTTAATTCAGCCCACTCTTTCTTGAAAGCTTCATCAGTATTGAAAATGATTAAGTTCAGCAAAGGATACCCTGATAGTGAAGTAAATGCCTAGAAATTGTGTAAAAAAGATTTTAAAAAAACAAAAGACATAGGAAAACAGCCTTTCCTCATAGCTGCCATGTCTCTAACAGTGAGAAGGGACAACTACAAATTCATATGACAGCAGAGATTCCATTTCAAAGTTGTTGTTATCATTATTATTACACTTTCCTAAGCAAAGGCAGTGGGAGGCACAGGCCTGTCTTAGGATGAGATGATTGAAAGCTGAAGGGACGTGAGCAATCAGCTGTGAAGAGACAGGAGATAAGTGAGGAGAGGGGCAGGGTTGCCACTTTTTTGAAGAAAGGAGCAACATTATAGAGAAGGTGCTGGAAGAAGGGAGGTCATCCGGATCATACCCTTCAGCTGTATGCTTGCCGAAGCTTGTACAAATGTCCTGCCCACCTTAGAGGACATTGGGCACTGGCTTCTTAGTTGATGCTCAAGACAAAACACATCCATTATGAGAGATACAGGTGGTGAGTTACACTGGGCAAAGATTAGAATAACACAAAACCTACTCCAAATATCGAAATATAAAAAAAGCATGCAATTAAAATTAAAATACAAAAAAGCATACAAATACTAAGGCAATCTTTTCAATTAGGCAATGGCAAGCTAGATCCTCAAAAATGAGAAACTGGAGTAAAGGAAGAAAATATGCAGTAGTGCATCCAGTTTTATTTACCAGATAATTTTAGCACAGATTCTGTACCTTAAATGGGTTTTGAGAGATGTCTTACTCATGCCATCAGATCCAATATTTAGTTGTTTTTTCCCAAGGATAGTAGAAGAATGCCTTTAATTATTACACTGAAAGTGTAAATATTTATATGTGTAATAGCTCAGTTTGAGATGTTTACCCTAATGATACATTATTTTGAATATGCACTATTTGTCTGAGAAAAGGGTGTCCCTGAGGAATTTCCTAAAGTGTTAATCTAGAACTGATGTGAAAGAAAGTTTTATGACTTAGTCAAAATATATTAGAGTCCATCTTTAAGCTACCAGCATTTTTCTCCAACGCCTAAGGGAATGTCCAATTCTTGTCCTAATGCCGAGAAAGGGAAGGATTTCCTGTCAGATGAGTGAGAAGTTTAGCCAGTGTTTAGGAAGCCAGTGGGTTCCTTGGTCCCAGCTACTACATTTTTTGTCAATTCAAAATACATTTCTTTATTCTTTATCTATGAACATGTCACCCATTTAAATAAGCCGTATAACCAGGAGTGCACCAACTGAAATGTCTGCAGGCAGGCCAGCCCCAGAGGCAGGGCTACAGCCTCTGGGCTGCCCTGCTCCATCAGGCACCCTGACGGTGCATGTGTCTGTCAACACTCCAGCCCCCAAGTCCAAGCTCTGTCCACACACAACCCCACTGCCTCAGTCATGCTTCAGCACAAGACCTGTACATCTGCAGTGCTGTCATCCTCCTGGGAACGGTCCTGAGAAGAAGCCTAGGCACACTCTGGAACAAGCAAGGTCTGTTTGGTGACAGGATCCTGGCACCCAGTCTGTGACACGGATGGGAAACAAAGGCTCCCATTGAACAAGTTCCTAGGGCCCTTGCATACCCCTCACTCACCAGGTAAATTAGTAAATCAGGAATTTGCAAGAGACATTGGGGAATGGTTGGGACCCTGATTACTTGCAAACTGCAAACCCCATCAAGGGGAGCAGCCATTGCCCAGCTCTAGCAAATCACTACCAAGTATTTCAAGAGAAACTGGAAATCCATATTTCTGTAAAGGCTGCCTGTTTTAAAACATTGACAATTAATTTTAACAACATATAGGCCAACACTGCACAAGAATAAATGGGTCTGCTGGCCAGGATCAGCTTCTGGCCAGTTGCTGACTGTTCTAGTCAAAACATCTCATCTGGAGGGCACAGCCAATGAACCGGGCTTTCCCAAATGGAGCCTCTCCCCCAGTAAGCCAGTGGTGATTTCCGGTATAACTGGTGCAGAAGAAACAGAAACAACCTAAACATTAATTATCTGACTTGAGTAGATACTAAGTGACTGAATTCTATATTTTCATTTGCATGTGAGACAAAAGGATGAGTCAGGGATAATGGAAGTTAGTGAATTAAAATAAATGTACATGGTATTTAGTCACTCTGTGACATTTTACTATATTATTCTAAAACAAGGATGCTCATGCACTACACCAGGAAGGGTTGTTGGGGAGGAGTAGAAAAATGATGTCGAGTCAATTCAATCCTTCAAAGTCAATCATTGGAAGCCTTCTTAACTCCCTGGTTTTAAATGTGTTCCTGTTGTTAAAGATAAAGAACTTTGTTCTAGAGCTTGAAAGAGAAAGAAGTCCAAAAGCAATAGAAAAGTATCCTGTTAATGTAATTACCCAGGGACCTCTCACGTTGACTTAGTGGTTGAGATTTTCTTTCTCTCTGTAGAACCTGTGGCATAGCCACTCCCAGCCATTTATTGCAAAGACAGATAATTTTTCCTTGTTGCCGCTTTACTGACAACCAAGCTCTCAACCCCCTAAAATATGACAGCCAGAAAATGAGATCTCTCTTGTCACTGCCTATGACATTTAGTTACTGATTTGGTCCAATAACTTGGGGAGATTTTCAATTTAACGTTGCAGCATAATAATTGTTTGTTTTTCTTCTTCCTGACTATCTCTAATCACTTTACTTCCAACGCGCAGAAGGACTGATAAAGGACAAGTGCTTCACCGAGACAATAACAGCATGTCTTTGGATGATGTTTTCTTGCGGAGAGGGTACATTTTACAGGCAGTTTTAATTTGGTAGAAAATAGGCTTTGACATTTTTGTTCTTTTATGACCTCAGCACATTTCTTACAGATGAAAAGCATCAATTTGTTTTCTTTTATTAAAACCTGATTAATTAAATCTTACCAAAAAATCAAATTTTTCAAATGATAATAAGCAGCAGCCTGAATCTTATTTGGTAATTACAAACAAGACATGCATGCATTTTTGTAAGGCCATTTGTAATCTGGGCACGTGAATGAATGCAGCTCCTTTTTCTTAAGGTATCAGTGTAACAGAACCTTTCTTGTAGTCTCTTCTTTCTCCCTGACTTTTCCATTTTAGAGTGGAATTGCAGCTTAAAAAGTTAAGAGCCTTCATTGGAAATTTTGCTAATTAATTTTAACTGGCTATATGAGATACTTTCCAGACTTCAAAATAGGAGATGATGTCTAGAGACCCCCCAAAAAATCATTAATTGTGATTCTTTTCCATCTTACTATTCCTCTGTTCCATAACATCTTTTGAGTGTGCTGATTAAATTGTAAGATGGAGATGAAACAGTCTTCTAATTACTGTATTCTAGGTGCCCACTTCAGCTCTTTTAATCAAGATACCATTACCTAAGTATTAAGTTAAAATGACAAAAGTCTTTCTGGATGACAGATCAACTTTCATTTTAAAAACTAGCTTCTCTTGGCTGCCAACTTTCTATCATTTCTCTCATAAATATAATCGCTTTCTCATGGAAGTAGTGACTTGGTTTATCTGATTGATAATAGAGTGTATTTTTTAATAATACAGAATGTAAATGAGCCAGGCCTCCAACACTTCCTTTAATGACTCAAAATTCATTATTCCTTAGCACGATAACATTGTTAGATCCTAGAATGAGCAAACTGCTTTAAGAAGAATGTTTCCTACCTACACAAAGTGAAGTAACACTTCTCAGCTAACATAATATCACAAAATTAAATAAAACCATAGCTCTTTAGTAAAATTATGATAGGTCACTTTACATAGACATCCCCTGGGCTGTTAGCCCCACTTCGAAGACTTCTACAGCAGCATTTCTCAGTGTGGCCTAGAAACAGCACCTGGATTCCTGTGCCCAATCTTCCCTAGATCTGCTGAAAAAACTTCTTATATGTGGACTCTGAAGATGCATATTTTTTGCAAGTTCTTTAATAATTCTTGTGCACAGTACCATTTAAGATTCTGTCCACTTGTTTTATGATCTTCTTTGAGCAATTATTATTATGCGATTAAGCAGCTCGATATCTATAACTAGGCATTGTGCTTGGGGCTGCAGTCTTAACAAGAAGGAAATACAAACAGGTAGCAGCAAATAGGAAGCTGATGAGGGGTTTTACCTGTGTTTGCCATGAAGAGAGGAAAAGGGACCAAGATCTCCATAGCCAGGTTTGTGGCTCTGCACTTCTGGGGGAAATAGAAGCCAGTCTGGTAACAATGCTGGTGTCTAGAACAGTGCCTAGTACACAGAAAACGCTCATCAAGACCTTGTTAAATAACCGAGTGCCTGTATACGCTGTTGTTCCAGGGGAGCCCTGCCCAGAGAACGGGAGGAGTCCAGGCTCCGTATCAACCCACCACAGCTCCCCACGCAGTGACTATGCGACCTACACCAACAGCAACCACGCTGCCCCCAGTGGCAACGCCTCTCCGCCCGAAGGCTTCGCCTCCCACAGCCTGCAGACCAACGATGTGGTCATTCACCGGAAAGAGAACGAAGGCTTCGGCTTTGTCATCATCAGCTCCCTGAACAGGCCCGAGTCCGGATCCACTATAAGTAAGCGACTGCTTCGCCTGCCTTTGATTGAGAGGTCTTGTTTTACTTTGTTCTGGTGGCAGGGATACTGTCAAGCAGATGGGAGAACTGGTGTAGGCATACCATGGATCCTGAAAGTCGCAGGCTGTGGGCACAAAGAAGGTATCCTTAACACTGGTTAGCCAAATGTTGCTGAGCTTTGGCTCAGGAGGAATGCAAGACCACAACCCAACAGCCCCACAAAAGCTCCTCATCCATTTTGAACTGGAAAGAAAAGAAAGCAGAGTGAAGTGGGTGTGAGGAGAGGGGTGCTCTGTGTGGTAGAATGAAACAAGGTCTGCAGAGGATCTGGGGAAAGCAGTCTAAGCAGAAGCCCTGAGGTGGGAAGGAGCTCAGCATTGAAGAAGCACATAGAAGCCCAGTGCGGCTGTGGTAGAGTGAACAGGGCGAGGGCATGAGACCAGAGAACTGGGCAGGAGCCAGGTCATGCAGGGCTTCGCACATCCACGGGAAGAAGTCTGGATTGTGGTCTAAATCCAATGGAGCCACTGGAGGGTTTTAATCAGTGGACAGAAACCTGACTTATATTTTTAAATGATGAGCCCAGCTGCTTGTGGAGAATGAAATTTTGGGGAGGGAGCAAGAGTGAAAGTATAAGGTAGTGAGGAGCCGTTAAAAAAGCCTGTGGATCCAGAGACAATGGTGCCTTCCCCTTGGTAGTAACAGCACACAGGGGAGAAGTAGAGGACTTCACCTCCTGGGGTTCCTTCAAATCTGAGGTTCTGTGAGTCTGTACAGCAGGTGACCTCAGTAATCATAGTTTTCTTCCAATTAGTCATCTGTGTAGATACACAGTCTTCCTCGAAGGTTTTCCTTTCAGCAGTCCTACTCCAGAAGTCATTCTGTAGCCAGCAAGCAGTAGGACAGAGAGGCAAGAGGAACACTTGTTCATTTCTCATGTTGAAGCCATTTAGTACAAAATGTTGTGGGTAAAAACACCGGAATAGAGAGTATTAAGAGAAAAAATAGCCCTGGCTGGTGTTTCTCAGTGGTTAGAGAATCCACCTGAGCTCCAAAGGGTCACAGGTTTGATTGCTGGTCAAGGGCACATACTTGGGTTGCAGGTTCCATCTACACCCTGGTCAGAGCACCTGTAGGAGGCAACCAATCAATGTGTCTCTCTCACAGCAGTGTTTCTCTCTCTCTCTCTTCCTTCCCTCCCTTCTGTCTAAAAATCAATGGAAAAATGTCCTCCGTTGAGGATTAACCACACAAAAAAGAGAAAAAATAATTGAGTCATCTTGTGCCTAAAATTCTGATAAATTTTGGTTGTGGGGGAGGGAGGTGTATGTGTCAAACAATATTCAAGAAATCAAAGTATTAGAAGGAATAAGAAGTTTTTATGATAAACTTAATGTTATCAAAACATCACCAGAACTAAATGGAGAGAATTACCCTGATTAGCTTTAGCTTTGACAAACTCACCAGTGAAAACTAGAGAAGCATTAAACCTCAGTGGATATGTGCAGAAGCTAAATTACATCCATCTGAAAGTGCAGTTTCATTTCTCTTTTTCTTCATGATAAGCTGAAGAAATAAATTCAACCTTAACACACAGAGCAGAAGCAGAATTCTGTCAGTAGGATAGATTCACCAAGATTAAAAGGGCACAAGACTAAAGATTTTCATAAATTATATAAACAGTCTTCCAATAATTTACACTTGGAGAAAATGTTCATGAGAGCTTTTGTAACTATTCCAGTCATTCAAATCGTTTACTGGGGAAGGATATCTAAAGGGGTGGAGTAAAAATAAGTGTACTGCCACAAAGAAAGTGTTAAGTATGTATTTAGGGCCTCAGCTTTATTTGAAGTGTGACAGCATTATAGCTAAATGTATAGGAGAAAGAGAGGGAGAGAGAGGGAGAGAGAGTCACGCATGCACTTATTACATAAAGAAACCGCAAGTGCTTTTTCTATTGCAAATAAAATCCACACATGGGTAGATTGGGAAAACAACAGGTGCAAATGCTTACAATCAAGGTGAATTTTTTTCTTTTGACCCAATGACATTAAACCTCAAAAGAGTAATTCTAACCATTTTCAAATGGCATTATTTTACATCACCTTGGAGAGTGGAAATCTATTCTGGAGTTCATGATGCCTCCTGGCTTCTTTTTTCACATATTTATTTCTTTTCAATGTAAGGAGTTTGAAACGCAGGTTGCCGCATGTTTTGTTGGAAGAGCAGCTATGACACTGATAGCGTGTGGCGTTTACAGTATATAATCTGCAACATGCACCTAAAAGGTTCCCAGACCTGATGCTGTTTCATGCTTCTGCAATAATTTTGCACTTGTAATTTTGAAAAGAAATGCTAAGTGTGTGTGTGTGTGTGTGTGTGTGTGTGTACATGCATGAGTCGTAAAGGGCCTTCCTATGCCACATCTCCACCATCACCATATCCAGGGCTCTGTGAAACTAGGGGAGCATGATACTATCAGGCTCCCAGGAGTCACAGTCGTTCCCAGGGTTTGTGTCATTTTCCTCTTGGTGTCTCCCCCGAGCCCAAGGATCCTGGACACATCGTAGTTTTTCTCACAGCTGCTGAAGCCTTTCTATTGGTGGGCAGAGTGCTACTTTGCCTTCGGTGGGCACACCATCACTGTTAGGCAAGGGAGTGGTGCGGTTAACAGCCAGGTGCCACAATCATACTGCCTGGATTTGAAACCTGGCCCATCATTTACTAGCTGTGTGACCTTGAGGAAGATACTTGACCTCTTTGGGCCTCAGTTTCTTCAGTTGTAAAAAGAAGATCATTTTAATACCTGTGCCACAGGGTTTCTGTGAAGGTTAAAAGACTTAGTACATGGAAGTGCCTAGAACAGCACTGGCTCAGAGGAAGCAACAAATATGCCTTTGCTGCTCTCCTGACCACCACCCCTGCAAGGGATTATCTTTCCATCTCATCAGCTTACTCTTCTTGGATACTGCAGAGTTCACACTGGCTGTCAGCTCAGTGAGAGCCCAGAGCAGCGAAATCTGGGCAGCAGATGAGCGTCCCTGAGAGCCAGATCCCCTCCCTGCATGCCACCCTTCTGGGAGCACAGTTTTCCCCCTGCCCCACCTCTGCAGCCTGGGTCAGCAGTGGGCACAGAGCAGTGGCATCCTCGCCAGTCCAGCCGAAGTTTCCCTTGCTGAGGCTTCAGGCTGGAAGTTTCCCCAGAATTTACTAGGTAATCAACTAGAACAGTCATGGGAAACGTCAAAATTCAGGCTCAAAGCTGTGCCTATTAGAATGTCCCTGCAAACACCTCTATTGAACATATCAGAGAAGAGAGGCGAGACAAAGAACCCAAAAGTAAACTTCCCCACCCTGCACACAGAAAATCACCTTCCACGGTTTCTTCAGCCTAGGGACCAACTCTGCTGGTGATGCCAGATGTTTAACCAACTGAGAACATGGAGGGTGAGATTTCTGGTTTACTACTGCCTGCCATTTTGTAGGGCTCTTTACCAAAGCCTCACATATATTTTTTCAAAATAATATTTTTCCAAAAACTAAAGAAGAAATCCTTATATCAATTAATGTAATTACACAGCATACTACCCTCCAAAGCCAGTGACTCAGGAGGCCAATTATGGTCTGGGAGCAAACAGATCTTAGAAGATTTCTATCTGAGGTGCAGGAATATCTTCTTGATTTAAAGTGAGAATAGGCAAGCTTCCTAAGCATTTTTGTCCCATTATCCAAAATATTAAGTATTTTTTTCAGACCTTAAAATTGGACCCTCAGGAAAACAAAGTGGTTTGCAGAATGGAGCTTGGGATAAGAGTAAACTAACAGGAAATTGCATTTTAAATTCTTAAAAAGACTCGAACAAAGACATATTCAAAGATGTTCATTTACCATATTATTGGTAAACAGAATATTGGAGGCCATGTTAGAAGCTTCTTGAAACCTAGACACTTTGCTATGTTTGGGAGGTGTTGTCACTCTCACTGAGATCTGTGTACACAGGCTACAAGGCTCAGGTAAGCTCTAACTTGGAGTGGATCGAAAGCTTGCTCTATAAAATGTCCCTATGACTATATGCAGAGGGGTTGACAGGTTGGTCTTTGGACATCCCCAGCTCAAGGCTGAGTCCTTACATTCAGATTTTATTGCACAGGTGTAACCTGGTCCTTACAAGTGCTTCCTAATCTCCCCCAGCCCCCAAACCTGCTCTCCCACCAGATTTCCCCAAGAAGGGCTTTGGCACAAATGATGAAATAAAGGTGACCTTTAGTTACCTGCTTTTCTATAATTTGTCAGGAAGGTTATGTTGAAATTTATGGCGTAGAGATAGAGGGCAACTTGGACATCGATGGTGGAGGGTGGCAGCCTGTTGAGGGAATTTATTAACTTAGATGCAGGCACATAACAAGCTGTTAGGCCAGCAGCCATAGCAGCAATCTTCGCAGCCAACAGTAGGGGAACAATCACTTCGACCTTTCCTTCCTTCATTCCTATTGTCCTAACAGCAATGATCAGTTTCTGTGTCTTTATTGCAAAAGCATCACTGGGCAGCGTGCTGCTGGCTTTCTAACAATCTTTCAGCTCTGTGCTGGTGCTAAAAACCTTTGTTGCCATGTGTGTGCTCTCTCTGGCAAAGGTTGGAGTGCAGAATTGGTCATCGCTGACTCTCCATAGGGTCCCTGCAATCCAGCGTTCTAGGAGAGAGTTCATCATCTTTGGTGAAATGCCCTGATGACTTTCTCAAAGTCCTTGATGATGTCCATAGGTTCAGAGGTTCAAAGTTATTCTAGAAATTCAAAAGCACAGCTAGTAGGTCTTTTATGACCTCTTAAGAAAGGATAAAGTAAAACTGAACAAGCTGTGAAGCAGGCTAAGATTTTTCCCACCAACACTCATGCCACCAACCATTCGGCCAATGAATAGTCACTTGAACTTAGGAGAGGTACATATTAAAACCAAAGCCAAGGTTCCCATAGTCTTGTCCTAATACAGGAGCTTTAAACTAAATAAAAGTGCATTGGACACCAAGCCCAAATTCACTCCTGCTTATCCACTAACTGTGGTGTCCCCAACCAAGTCACTTGGTCTTCCTGTGCCCCTTCCTCATCTAAAATATAAGGAGAAATGGTCTGAATGGCCTCCTCCAGCTCTAAAATATCATATATCATGAATCAGCATGAGAAATTAGCTGTTTAGTTTGTCTGTGTGTAAAAAGCTTTGGGTAAGCCTGAGGCTTGGGTCATATTTTTTATTGGTTTAAGCTATTATTTTAAAATTGTATTACTTTCATTTTTTATTTTGTTTTGAAGATGGCTCCTAACACTGTCAGTTCTTTTGTTCATCTCAAACTCTGTCAAGAAATGATCTGAAATAAGCACTTAACTGCACTAAACCAGCTCCCTTTTTAAGGCAGTGTTTTCTTCCTTCTGTCACTTCCTGGCACACTTGTAAAATCATAGCATTTTTATAACACAGAGAAATAAAACAAACGAAGCTACTGGAGGCAAAAAGGCAACTTCCCCAGGGGGTTCTACCCCTAAACCTCACCCAGCCCTCCTCAGGATGCAATCACTGTCTCACACACTTGTCACCTTTAGTGGCACACTTCTTTTAATGGCCTATAGTTACAAAGTTTTGCCCTAAAGTGAATCCTCTGAATATCAGCAACCAATAGGCATCACATCTTACATTTTACTGGTTTGGGTTGTGGCAGTGGATTTTCTTCAAACCTCCCTATTGAGGTTTATTCAATGTTCACCTTAAAAACACAGGTAATTGGTGCAAGTGGTGCTGATGCTGGGACCTTGACCTTTTCTAAGTCACTGTAAACTCTGACCTGTCAGTGCTCCATCCCCAACAATCATTGCTGAAAAGTCACTTAAGTAACACCCATGCAGTTGAACATGAGAATTACAAGTGAATCTGATTGATTTCTCTATTTCTCATGGGCTTTCAAAAGCAAGCTTCCTTTCAGAATTCGTAACCAGCTTTGTGACACATAATATTCCCTTACTCCTTAAGTGAATTTCTGCTTTGGATTCCTTCAAGGACACGGCGCTTTACTCCAAGCTTTATCCTGAGAGTAGTAGCTCACTCGGAGGCACAATGGTATCACCACACTGTTAATATGAGTGCTCTTATAACAGAAGAATATGGGGAGGGGGCACTACATAAAATGCCAGCTTTCCCCCAAAATATCTGACTTCTAAATATAACTCACAAAACCATAAAATAAGCAAATGTCTTCATAATCTTTTGGAAAATCAGCATATACAAAAGAGACAAGATTGTGTTCATAGTTTGCACTGACATACACGTTTTAAATCAAATCGATCTTTTCACATTCATGAGTTGACTTACTTTCTGCTTGAGGAGGTAGCCAGGGGCTAGGGTAGGAGTGGAGTGCAGTCACCAATGATGCATGAGGAAGGCAGCCGTTTCTGTGTACCATTCAATCTTCCTATAACAAGTCCTTGTTCATAACGTCCTTGATAAAAATATCTACAGGGTAAGGTTCAAGCAGGCCTCTCGTATATCCAAGACCCTGGGTAATCTAGACGCTGCCACTTTTTACCAACAGTTCTATTCTACCAAAGCTGGGTTCATTTCTTCCCCCTGAAGACAACTTTGCTCTCCTGTCCCAGTGTCCATGTTTTGCCTTCTGCCATCTGGAATGTCTCTTATTATCTGATAATAAATTTTATTAAGCTTTCTCCCAGGCACTGTGCTAAGAATCTTACCTTGTATTTAATTTTCACAGCAACGCTATGAGGTAAAGACTACTGTCCAAGCAGTAAACATCTCTCACAAGCAGCTCAAAAATCTCAATCTTAGACTTTGCCTGACCCCTCACTGTTCTCCCTCAAGTCTTTTCATTAATTCTTATATGGAATTCTTGTCTGTAAAACCTTAATTGTTGACTGCTCCCTGGTTTCCCATCTGTTATTATGTCTGTTATTAATGTCTATTGTTGTCATTTTACTTTTCATGTCCTTTTGCTCTGTGTCCCCTAAATAAATTCTAAATTCCTTAAGGGCATGACATGGTGACATTTCTGTGAATCCCTCAAAGTTTTTGGTAGCATGCTTTTTAAGTATTTGTCACATAATTTGTGTTGGTAGGATTGGATTGGATCTTTACACAGTGATCCATGATCCGGCACTGTCCTCATGAAAGTGAAGGTGTGAATGTACTTCCCTCTAACTTCCCCTGCATCTAAAACCAGCTGTTCCATCTCTCAAAGGCATCAAGACCTACCTCTGAGAATGGGCAAAGCAGCCAAGGATCACTCAGGGCACCAATTTTCAACCTTTTTCATCTTATGGCGCACATAAACTAATTACTAAATTACCAAAAAATAGATTACATTTTTTGCCAATCTGACCAAAAAAATAGGTATAATTTTGATTGACTTACCAAAAAAATAGTAATTACCTACCCTTTTTGCTCCAAAGTGACTTTTTTTAAAGGCAGGTGCTTATAATTGTATATAAGAATTTCTGGTGCCAAGAATTAACCAATCAGACACAACCTTATTATTCATTGTGAGCAATAAGATGCAGCTCTATTATATGACCTATATATTTATGGTTCAAGACTAGGCATTCACACCCGAAGGCTATTGTTGTGTTGGCTGTTGTCGTTTTTTAATTTGACAATCTAAGGAAAAAGAGGTCAGTACCCCTGACTAAATAGCCAGGTATTGCATGTTTTAAAAATTCTTGTGGCACACCAGTTGAAAATCTCTTACTTAAGGGTTGGATCTGTGTGCAAGCTGGTCCTCGCCCAGTATGAGAAATTGCACTATAATAAAATGGAACTGGAAGAGTGTCCCAGAATACAGACTTATCAGCTGATCTCAGCCTGAGTAAATGATTTAATAGCCAGCTCTGGGCCTGGTGAAGTCTTAGATAAGAGGGCCCTCTAGGAAACTGGGCTCAGGGGTGCCATCTCTGTGCCTCTGGGCAACCCCGGAAGTTGCACGTGTCTGGGTTGCAAAGCCCTTATCCTCAGGATGCTCTTTGATTCACTTCATCCTGGCACTGAGTGTTCCTGGAATCACCATCCGTCCGTGTGAGCACCACCTCAGGGATAATTATATTGTCCTAAACAGGAGGGTTTGGATGGCATCCCAAACTCCTTATAAAAGTATTACTTCAAATTATTTATTCATTTCACAGGCCTCATTAACAAAGCAGCCCATTTCAGTTCCAAGTGAACAACTTCCAAATCAAGTTATTTCTTTATAGGATCCTACCCAACTAAAACCAGGAAGAATGGGACCTGTTAATTAAATTCCATTTGTTTCAGTCCTGAGCATGACTAGTTTTGTTCCCATATTTAAACGTGGCTGCCTAGGTCCTACCAGGAAGCAGACAAGCAAACAAGTAAAGATTTTGCTTCATACTCTGAGCACTCTGATATCTGAGCCTTGAAGCCTTTATTAAAACGGAAAGATGCATGGAAACAGTCAATTCTCTCAGTACTAACAAATTTAAAGATTATTAAATTGTGAAAATAAATCCACAGAGAAGCACCATCATTCTTATTTGTTCCCAAGAAGAGGAGAAATCCAACCTATCAAAAAAAGCTGAATGCTCACAGTGCATTTTTTAAGAATTATAGACCATTTTTATTATTGTTTGAATGGAGCTCATAAATCATGAGCTTTTTCCCACTAGGGAATCATTCTTCAAGAGGGTTTTTATTATTGTGTTCAAACACTCTCCAGGCAGCCGCAGAAGGTGAATGTGTAGATAGATGTCTTCTTACCTTCAGCTATTCGGTTGTCTTAAAAGCTCGTAAGTGTGTGATCAGTGGCTGTTTCCTCTGGGCTGGTGTCCTGCAGCTTCTTGTTACTCGCTAGACAGTACAGGGAGAGTGGAGCTTCGAAGACAACCCAGGCTTCATGCAGAATCATCTTTTACCAGTGGAAAAAGCCCATCGCTCTCCCAGGGAGTTCAAACAAATTACAAGCCTGCAGGTCACTTTGCAGAAGACACATTATCTTTATAATCTATTCAGGGTGTCATGTTGAATTCAACTCTCTGTAATTTTATTTTTCTTCTTTTTTCCCAATAATCACCCACATAAGAAAAGCTGGTTCCATATACACAACCACTGTAAAAGCATACTGTTAACTGAACACAGTGATGTTATTTATCATCATTTTTCAGCTATGTTGAAAGAGTGCTATTGGGGAATATTTTTCCCATTTGGACTGGGGTAAATAGCATTTTTTTGAGCCCCAGTTTTCACCAAGGACTCAGGGAAAACTTCTATCTAGTCCTTCCTGCCACACCAAATCTTAGTAAAAGCTCTTTTTATTTGTTCATTTGACCAGCAATAATTTTGAGAGTTAAGCTGGATTGTTTTCCCAACCAAACTATTGCAGTATATGGTGGGAATCCTTTCTACAGATTAATCAGTCAGCCTTTTCTGGTGTGATGCTCACTGGGAATTGCTAAGATCTATATGGTGGGGCCTGCTATTAACTAAATAGTGAGGCCTGCTATTGGCATTTTCATTTTCCAGCTTGATTTCTTCCAGATCTCATTTTTGCAAACCAGGCAAAGGTTTGGTCCACAAACATGCCCAGATGTTGGGCACCTGATGAACCCATCTGCTTTCAAGGGTGGAGTGCCCTAAACCTTCTGTTCAGAAGTTGTTCTCCATAAAAATGTATATTTATGGGTTCATTGTTACTGGAGGATCATCCAGTGAGCGAGGAAGAGCACATAGGTCCAAAGGGTCTGCCCTGTGGTTATCTAGCACAGGGCAGCTTGAGATAACATGAGGTAGAAGAATATTCTGACTTAGAAATCTTCGTTCAAATGTTTCTTAGACTCGCTAGATAAACAGCAAGATGAAAAATTGCTCACATTCCAGTAGGCACTTGATGAAATTAAAACACAATAAAACCTGGTGGCCAAGTGTTTTAGTTCGTTCAGGCTTCTAAGACAGAATGCTATAGACTGAGTGGCTGGTACACAACAGAAGCTTATTTCTCACTGTTCTGGAGGCTGGGAAGTCCAAGATCAAGCTTTGACGTCTGGTGAGGCCAGCTTCCCAGTTCATAGACAGCTGTCTTCTCACTATGCTCTCACAGGGCAGAAGGGGCAAGGGAGCTAGCTCCCTGGGGCCTCTTTTACTAGAGCACTAATCCCATTCATGAGGTCACCACCTTCATAACCTAATCACCTCCCAATGCACCACCTCTTAATACCATCACATTAGGGACTAGGTTTCTTTCCTTTATTATTTAATTTTATTTTTTATTGAATTTATTGGGGTGACATTAGTTAATAAAATCATACAGGTTTCAGGTATACAATTTTACAGTATATCATCTGCACATTGTATTGTATGTTTATCACCCTAAATCAAGCCTCCTTCCATCACCATTTATCCCCCTTTAACTTCTTCCATCTCCCCCACCTCCCTTCCTTCTGGCAACCACCATACTGTTGTCTGTGTCCATGAGTCTCTCTTCTTTTTTCTTTGTTTGCTTAATCCCTTCACCCTTCTCAGCCAGTATCCAACCTTTTTCCCTCTGATAGCTGTCAGTCTCTTTTCTGTATTCATGAAGGGATTAGGTCTCAACATAGAAATTTGTGGACACAAACATTCAGTCTATAGCACCAAGTTAACCACCGAGTAGCTAAGAGAAGGCTAACAGGTGTGGTCCCAAGATTTAACTAAATACCTAAATTTGTATTGTAGTTGGTTTATACACAACTGCATTTTCACTCTTAAGAGACTAAGGCAAGCTGTTACCCAAATATGCTTTCCAGATATAAAACTTGAATGCGTCAGGCCCTCCTGACTGTGCGGTAGAACTTTCTGCAATGATGGCTACATTCTGCTCTGCACTATACAACACTGTAGCCACTAGCCACATGTGGCTATAGGTCACTTGAAATAAGGCTTGCGTGGCTGAAGAATCAAATTGTTAATTGTCTTTCATTTCAATTACTTTAAATAACCATGTGTGTCTAGTAGCTGCCATGTTGGACTGCCCAGCTCTGGAGCATGGAAGTGGCCCTTAAGTGCCCACCCTGCCTCCAGCCTTCTTCTCACCTTCTTATCCTTCAGTCCACCCTTCACCTACCGTGTGTTACTTTTTCTGAAACAATCAACGATATCACCTAACTTTCCGGATTCATTAGTGACTTCTCATTTGACTCTAAAATCCCAAGCTCCCTGGCACAGCCAATAAGGCCTCTCATGATCTGTCCCTTGCTACCTTCACCCCAGGTCTCACTGTTTGGGCTCATTGCACTCCACACCCACAATACAGACTGCTAATCCACAGTTCTGTACCTTTGCAAGTCACATCACCTGTTACTGTGATGCCTTCCCCATCCTCTCCTAGCTGGAAAAGTCCTATTTATCTTTTTCAATGCAGGCTAAGCAGCATCTCCTCTCTGGAGCTTTCCCCAACCCCTTCCACTCACCCCTCCCACCTCCTTTCTCCTACTCACTCAACATCAGTGTATTTTTTATCTCTATATATTTCCATCCAAAACCTCCTCTTTACCAACCCCTGCCTTTTTGCTTTTTCTCCCATTTTTAAGGTTTAATTAAATATAGCAAATATTCTTTTTGGTCTAGTCTGTGAGCTCTGACAAATATGTTTAGCTATGTAGCAATGAAGTCAACCCCTCCTTTCACCACCAGCACCCAGTCCTGGCAACCACAACTTTGCTTTCTGTTCTATAGTTTTGCCTTTTCCTATAGAAATGGAATTATGCAGTATGTGGCCTTATGAGTCTGGCTTCTTCCACTTAGCATAATGCATTTTAGATTTATCCCTGTTATTTCATGTATCAGTATTTGGTTCCTCTTAATTGCTGAATAGTAATACACAGTGTGGATGTACCCTAGTTTGTTTATCCATTCCCTAATTGAAGAATATTCAGGTTATTTCCTGTTTTTCCTGAATAAAACTTTCATAAACCTTTTCAAATACATTTTGTGTGAAAATAGGTTTCTATTTTACTTTGGTCAATACTTAGAATTGGGATTGTCGGCCGATATGGTACCAGTTTCCAAGGTGGCTGTTCCATTCTGTATTCCCATGAATGAGCATTCCAGATGTTCCACATGCTTAGAGTAGTGTTATTTTCAGGCTTCATTGTTGTTTTATTTTGGCCATTCTAAGAGGTGTCTAGTGGTATCTCACTTTGGTTTTAATTTCCATTTCTTTCCTAAAGACTAATGATGTTGAGGATCTTTTCATCTGCTTTTTTGCCATCCTTGTATTTTTTTCGGTGAAGTGCTTTTTCACTTTTGGTCTTTCCCTCTAGAGTGTAATTGGTATTTCACTCTGAACAAGAAAATACATTTTGAGGCTCTTCAACCCTTCTTTTTTCATTTCTCACGTTAGAGTAATAAAATCATCTTATGATGAGCATCTCAGATGAAATTATTATTGAGACATATGTCTGCTTAGTAAAAATGAAAATGTATACTTACTTTAAAATACAAGGGATGAGAGAAAATACATATGAGCAGAAATTCCAAATAAAGTTAAAATGTGCAATGTTTGGATAAGAAAGATAAGAATAAGAAAAACTTTATGCAGTGATGGTCTCACGTTTCAAGTAAGAAAACTCTGACATGATTTATTTGGCCATTCAGAGGTCACACTGCAAGTTGTTTTCAAAGTTAATATATGATCAAGATCTTCTCACTCCTGAACGCTGTGCTTGGAGGCCTTTTTATATTGAATTTTATCCAGTCATGCAAAATTTGCATTATTTCAAGTTAACACATGATATACACTGTTAGTGGAACTTTGGCTTCTGTGAAAAAATGAAGAACCAATAAATATTCATGGAGTCTCCTGGATAACATATTGAAAAGGACAGCTGGCTCGGGAGGGATCATTTGCCTAGGTTAGAATCTGTTTTCATTTCTATTAAGAAAATATTGCAAGAAATTGTTATCTACCAGAGGGCTTAGGGGAATACAATGGAAAGCTGATATTGCACCTGATGGCTTTTGACATTTACCTGTTATAACAGGGAAACTGTGTGAAGTTAGCCAAGTGACTTTTTACAAAACACAATTTCAGAAGCTATAAAAGGAAAAAAGAGTTGGCAGAGATAGAATACACTGCATCTATAAAAATTGGAAACATGGCTTGTCAGCAACACCTGCTTGTAACTATCAACCATTTCTACGAGCCTGCTGAGAAATTACTGAGAGCCAAGTGCACGGATGGGAGTGAAGTCTCAAAAACCAGTTGAGAGATACAGAGGAAAGAAAGAACTATGGTTTTATTGAACATTTTAACCCAGTACCTAGGGCTGATAAAATATAATTTTATGACATTTTTCTGAACTCTTGAAGTCAGTTGATTTTTATATATGTTTCTGTCAAGACTACAGGAGGCAACAGGACTTTTAAAGTTTGAGTACATAAATTATTGATCGTTTTTCCCCAAACAGATTCCAAATCCTAACTGGTACACCAAAATATTAATTTCAACAACTGATTCACATTTGCAAAAGCTATTTTCAGTTTCTATTTAGTGGTGATAAAATGAAAAATATGCTTATTTCCTCCCATTATTCCACACCTCAGTGAAGAAGAAAGGAATGGGCATGTGTGGGGAAGACATTAAAAAAATTAATAAAATAAAGACAAGAAAAGTACCCTGGCCAGTGTGGCTCAGTAGATGGAGCATCAGCCTGAGCACTGAAGGGTTATGGGTTCCATTCCCAGTCAAGGGCATGTACCTGGGTTGCAGGCTCAGTCACGAGCGTGTGGGAAGCAACCAATTGATGTGTCTCTCTCACATCGATGTTTCTCTCTCTCTCTCCCTCCCTCTTTCTTTACCTTTCACTCTCTAAAAATCAATGGAAGAAATATCCTCGGGTGAAGGTTAACAAAATATATATGTATATATAAAGACAAAAAAAGGGGTAACTCATTTTGCAGGACAGATAGATATTGACTCCAGTTGACCAAATGAGAAATAGCCATATGAGAACATAATTTAGAAGTGTGAAGAAAAAGCAGCTAAAATGGTAGCCCTTGGTCACAGAATTAGAGAGGATGGGGAGAATCAGAAAGCTAAGGTTTTTCATTATGAGCATTTTGATTGTTTTAAATTTTTTAATGCAAATTCCTAAAAATCTGCTAATATTTGTTTTCTTAAGATTTAGAATGTGGTTTTTATTTTCATTATTTTATAAATAATAGGTATACATCAGTGTTTTTATATATTATATATAATATACCTCTGTCATATACATTAGCAAATACATGTATATGCTGTGACTGTAAAAAGAGGTAAAACAGTTTGGTTTTCTGCTCTGCAGAGATGCCCTTTATTATATTTTAATATCAAAAACTCTCTAATTCTTTCCATTATTACTGAATCAGCTTGCTGTTTGGTTATTTATAAGCAAAACTTGCTAAAAGCTGTACAATTTTACTCACTAAAATTATTCACTTTTAGCAGCACATAATTTCACCTTCTACTTCTTGACTGAAGAGTCCTGGGTTGCTGATTTTACTCAGTGATGGAAATGTGTGTTGTTTTCAAGGCCTGTAGGGAAAGTGCAAAAAATGTTGAATAGGGTTGATATTTGATTTAATGGGACCAGATTTTCTATAGCAACTTTCAGACCAAAACAAATTTAAAAAAACAGAATGTCCTAGCTACTTATAAATTAGCAAGGTAAAAGGTGACTTCTTGGGATATACAATAAAATAAGATGTATCTCTATGGAAGAAAAAGGCTTATGTATCCAGAAACTAAGTGTCTAGAAACTGTTTTTCCATTCTCTCTCTCCACCTCTCCATACCCACATGCATGTCCTCTGGCCAACTACAGATTTGAGGATTGTGACTATTCTGAAGTTTCTTTGGCTCTTGCCCCTCTAATGTCTAGACCTTTTGTCAGATTATGAGGAAATTATCATATCAAAAGAATGCACAAACTCCTTGAAATGTAGTGGTATACATTAAAGTCTATGTAAAGGGAGATGAAGAAGAATATTTGCTTTGTGGATGACTCAATAATGAGGGACTCATTACATAAGAATAATATTCACAACAGAGAAGAATTAAGGTAATGTGTAGGCCTCCTGAATCAATATGTGAAGAATCTAGATCTTTAACTTCCTTTCTGCATAACCACCATCTTCCAGCAATTCACCAAAATGACCAACACGAAGGGAAAGAGGAGAAGCACTCACTGTATGTTCTCTAGGCCTTTTAGAGAACATGGAGTTGTACCTTGGGCATATACATGCGCATCTACAAGGAAGGTGATATTGTGGACATCAAGGGAATGGGCATTGTTAAAAAAGGCATGCCCCACAAGTGTTCCCATTGGCAAAACTGGAGGAGTCTGCAGTGTCACCCAGCATTCGATGGGCATTGTTGTGAACCAACAAGTTAAGGGCAAGATTCTTGCCTAGAGAATTGATGTGTGTATTGAGCATATTAAGCATTCTAAGAGCCAAGATAGCTTCCTGAAACATGTGAAGGAAAATGATCAGAAAAGGAAGGAAGCCAAAGAGAAAGGTACCTGGGTTCAACTGAAGTGCCAGCCCTCTCCAGCCAGAGAAGCTCACCTTGTGAGAGCCAGTGAAAGGAGTCTGAGCTGCTGGGACTCATTCCATATGAATTTGTGGCATGGAAGTATAAGTTCTTGGGGGGGGGGGGGAGAGAATGTGCTTAGCAGAAATTATTTGGGCTACTTCTTCTAGTGATGTGTATGGGAATAAGAAGTGCAGCCACAAGAGAAAGGAATTGTTTTGCTCTGTCCCTACCACCTTTTGTGATAATTTTTCATGGCAGCTTTACCATATTCTCATTTACATCTTCCACTGGAGACACTAAAAACCTTGGAGTGTTGCAAGGAGCAAATATATTACAGGCTCAAGCTACACAAGATCAATTACATAATTTTCAGGGCCTGGTGCAAAATGAAAATGTGAGGTCCTTGTACAAAAATTATCGAGAATGTCGAGATGGTGACAGCAGACCATTAAACCAAACACAAGGCCCTTTTGAGAGCACACACCTCTGTGTAACTGCTCAGGTCACACATCCCGAAACTGGCCCTGAGTCTACAAACCCACCAAATCTTTCCAGCCCTGTGTCACAGGATAGTAGAACAGCAAGTAACAGCTAATTACAATTCCTAATGCAATGAGATTTCTTTCTATTACCAATTTACTCTCAGAAAAATAAAAGCATACAAGATAAGATATGGTTGAGAAGTGTTTCTTTCTCTCCAGTCATATAGTTAATGCTTTCTACATGGTGCTTCCTGCCTTTGGAAACATGAGTTTAACTGGGCTCCCAAATTGCTAATGATGGGTCCCTCTTCCCATTCTTCCCTCTGACCATCTGCCTGTTATCAAATGCAGGGCAACTAAACTGTTCAGCCACAAAAGAATGACTCATGGGTGCTGGGGGAAAGTACACTTTTGGAATATGCAGTCCTTAAAACACCAGCTGTTCAATTTTGGGTCTTGCAAGTCATTTGACTATGAATTTCAGGGAAGACGTTTCATTTTTAGAAAGCTAAATTTCACAGACTTCTAGAGGAAAATAGTCATGTTGTCTGCTTTTTCTTAATTTTACCACAGTTGTTAAAAAATACCAAACACAGGGTTTTTTCCCCCATATCTTCACCCCCTGATGACCAAGAAATTCTCTTTTGAAGGACACTATGTCACATCCCAGGAAGGGACATGTAACTAAATGGGTTTGTCACCAGAGAACATACTCATTTGGGACTTCTAGGAAGAAAGGATGGAAAACAAGCCAGATTAAATATTGGCTCAGGCTTCTGAAGACAAAAAACAAAACAAACAGGATTTTTTCCCCAGGTGCTGAAGAGATAGGAACACTTTGTGACAATTACTATTCTGTTGTTCCTCTAGGTTCAGTGTCCATCTAGACCAGCTGGGAAGGCATCTTATCAGGAATCTCAGATAGGGAAGCTGTCATTGTGAGGCCACAAGGGACCCCACCTACAGAGCATCCTCTCCATGCTTCTCCCTCCATGGACTCAATAGAACCCTCTTTACCACCACGAGTTTTTCACTAACCGAGCTGCCACCCAGCCAAGAGACACTGTGCTCCCTCCTCCCCAGAATGACCTTTCTTCTGATTCCCACTAAGTCCCACAGCGGGACTCGGTAATCACCTCTCCTCTCCCACATTACCTTTATCACAGATTCACTGTTTGAGTTTCAAGTATTTTTGTTTGTTTATCCCTGGTCTTCTCAACTAGATTGTGTGTTTCTGGAGGGAAAATACCATGTTTTGTTTTCTTGATGTCTTCCCCACTGGGCCTAGCCTTGTGCCCATTACCCAGAAGGTGCTTTGCAGAGATGTGTTGTTGATGGAGTATTTGATCCTCCTGCTCCAACCCACAATTTTAAAGCAAAACAGTAAACAGTTTTCACAGATTATTTTAAGAAAACCGTATGGAATCATCTGATTAAAAAAAGTCTTTTCATATCAGGTCACAGAATCAAAACCCAAACTAACTTCCTTTGTTTTTTTAAGCTAATGGCATGTTGTTTAACTTTCACAAATTAATGGAATTGTGAGCTAATGAGAATTTATGCTATTGATTGCCTTTGAAGTGTTTATTTTTATCACTTTCATTTTAGAAACTTCTCATTTGTAAGTTTGACACTACTAACACAGGAACCACTTTCCCTGTTTTTCTTCACATATAACTCCACTGTGTGAGATCTATTAACAAGGAAACAATTAAATGTAAACATGAGTCACAAGCTTTTTCTTCTCTGAAATGAAATACTTATAAAACAACAAGGAAATGTGGGGGGAAAGTGAGAGATCAACTACTCTTTCCCTCAAGAATAGCTAAATATTTCAGGAAGAATCTATCACCAAAGCAAGAAAAATACTTTGGGCAACCATCCATCTTCTTTATGGGAACTGACCCAAGATAGAAGTCCACAAGAACTCTTTGGTTAACCAATGGCTGAAGGAGCCTGAATATACCATACTAAGCTCCCAGAAGAGAACCCAATGGCAAAAGGGGATGATCATTGCTTCCTGTAATGGTGTGGCTAGAGACCCAAAGAATCCAGGCCTTCAGAACCAAAGTCCAACTAAGAGCATTCAGTCCAACTGAGTGTCTCTAATAGTCCTCCTAAAACAAGTGAGTTATATTAAGCAATGCCAAAAGTCAATTCACTTACAGGGAAATATAAAGCACACTGCAGTATAAGAGTACAGTCACGTTTTACCCAGAAAGAAATAAAGAATTAAAAAGATGAGTTTCTTTTTCCATAATTTATGTGATTTGCAATTAAAGGGAAATTTCTAACTAGTGATACATTGTCTCCTTCCAAAATGTCAGTATGTCTAAAGCCATATGACATATTGCAACTTTTCCCAAATATCTGTATATCCTAAGCACACTGTCAAGAAACCTGATCCAAGGACTTGATTTATGTTGCTGCCTGACAGCTGATGTCTGGAAGGCATGCGGTCTAAATGGACTGTGCTGGGGCACTACCTTAGTCATCAATTCTCAGAGAATTAATGGGTACCATTCATCCCAATAATAGAAACCAAGGTCAGGGCCTCTTCCATGCTCTGTAATTCCATTAACAATTCACAGAAAGCACTTAGGTCATAAGCTCTCTAGACCTTATAACTGAGCAAATGGAGCTGCATCTTGTTTTCAGAGAGAATCCTCTCTGAACTCACCCCTTGTCAATGATTTGTTGTACATCAGCATTCCAATTACTTACATGTGTAAGGAAAATGCTGGAAAAGAGAAAGTGAGGCTGTCTTCAGCTGCCAAGCATTTTAAATACCATTTTTATTAAAGTAAATGTCAATAGAAAACATTTTTATTGAAACTATATTGGGTACTTCCAATTATGGACATGCATTTTTAAATTGTCTACTCACTCAGATTTTATGTAAGCAGTCAGTCATTTTATGTGCTACCAGAGAATTTATTTCCTTTTTCATTCTTTTATTTGGGTTTTTATTCTACCTACCCTAATAAAATCAAAATGGCCTTGAAACTAAGAATTATCACCATAAGCAAATAAGTGTGTACAATTAACTTTCATTTGGAAATCTCAAGAAGCATGTTTTTCTAAGCTAAGTCTCACAAGTAAGTCCTCACTCCTCACAACTCAAATTGCTCTCGGCCTGCCCCATATCCCAAAAAGAACCAAGTAGCTTCAAGGTCTAAATCCTGGCTTTGATACCTATTTGTTTTCTTAGTAATCAAATAAGCATGATTATTACCCTTTTACAGCTACTTCACACTGTTGCTCTAAGGATTTAAAATAAGTGCCTAGCACACACAATGCCTGGAAATTAACAAATGATGACTTATTGTTGTTGTTTTTACTGTTGTTGAACACATACAGTTGTGTGATTGTGTGAGAGAGAGATCTTTGCTTTGAAACACTTGGGGTTTTATGTGTCATAGATTCTAAGTGACCTACAGTAACGGAGAGAGGCAGAGACGTGAATAATCCAAAACAGCAAGTCACCCAAATACCGTTCGGATGTGTTTTAAACAGTATTTTTAATTTTATTTCCAATGTGAGCATTTCTACTACCCAAAGAAATGACTTCAAATAAAGGGATGACACAATGACGTGAAGGCCTAACTGAAAGGGATCTGAGGAGCTGTCCAATTTTCCTGTCCCTTCCTCTCCTCTCGCCTTCCCTCCCCTCCATTCCTTCCTCATGCCTGCCTGGCAGAAACCCAGCGGCAAAGACCCCGCAGTGAGCCAAGCTCCAGCCTCCCGCTCTCCCCTGGATCAGGGCCACTGGCGAAGCGCGTATTATTCTCTGCTTGGAGGCAGGATGCAGTCACGAAATAAAAGCGCCAGGTTCTCATGAAGCAAGTGCTCCAGTGGAGGGCAGAGACTGTAAAGTCAAGAAAGGCAGTGTGTGGTAACTCGGTTAAAGCAAAGGCGATGGGACCTGGCACACTGGGATTCTAGGTCCTGTTGGCCTGTATAACCTTGGGCACATTGCTAACCCACTTTATGTCTCTGTTTTGTTTCCATGGTAAACATGCAACAATAATGCTATCAGGAATCTCAGATGATTTGTTAAGGATTAACCTACATGTGTGTGGAAGGCTCATTGTTCACAATGAAGAGATCTTTATTATGCTGATTTCTCTTTGAATAATAAACTTTTACTTAAGGGTTGATGTTTCCTACAGAAACCTGCAACATTTTTCTTTGTGAAACCAGAGGAAAACAAACAGGATTCTGGGCCTCATCTAGTGTCTATATAATCCCCAAAACATATCTCTGTTTCCCACATGAAGTGGTTCTCCCGGCTGATACTTAGGGGCTATTGCTCTGCAGTGAGCAAGTGTAGCGTTAGTTTTAGTAGTATTACAGCTTTATCCCACAAAGGAGTTCAAGCTGGCTCCTACACACAAGCACAGACACATCAGTAGTGAAAGAATGAAAGAAAACTTAATACTTATAAGCCAAGTCCTAGTGCCAGGCACTGTTCTAGTCACTTTATATATGATAATTTATTTAATTCTCAGAGCCATCCTGTGAGGTCAATAAAATTACTATCTCAATTTTAGTGCTGAAAAACAGAAACTAGGGGAAGTGAGGTAACGTTCCAAAGGTCACAGAACACATAGCAACATGCACATTATGGCCAGGGAAACCAGATCATTTATTGACTGGTCCAGGACCCTATTAAATATGAAAGGGGGCAAAAACATGAATGAAAGTTCACTCTAATTATGGTTGAAGATTAAACAACTTGCAATACCTATGTCATTTTTGAAAATAAGTAAATGAATGAGCTCTTATTATTTTCCTCTTTGAGAAATATATTGTCCTAAGATCCTGGGGTGATCATGAATATGCTTTAAGTAAGGTACTCTGAACTGAAGCCATTGGTGCCTGTGGTAAATAAAAACGTGTCTGAGCTTCCAAAGTGCTGAGCTTCACTTGAGAGACACAGGTTCAGCTAATATTTTTGTATGCTATCTATAACCTTTCACGATAGAAATATGATCAAGGTGTTGGTTCATTAACCCACTGATTGTCCTTCCTTAGTATGGTTATTAGCTGATGTTCTGCTGTTCACTGTAACACATGTGCAAGACTAAGAATTCAAAGATCAGACACCCCTGGAGCATAATGAATGGTGTAGTGTCTCTTTGCCTCTTTATGCAGATTAAATCAATACCTGACTTCCTTGGGGAAGAGTCATTGTCAGTGATATCGTGGCTGGGGCTCCCTGTCTTAAAAGAAGAAAGGAAAGGGAACACGCTTATAGATTGTAAGCTCCTGGAAGGAGGTTACAGGCACACTGTCTTCCATTGATATCTGACCCCAGCTAGCTACCCTGATAGGCACTCAAACATTTACATGAACAAAAGTCACCCTGCTAGAAAAACCTATATCCTCATAGAACTAGCTCTCTTCACATATAACTAAATAATAAAGATACATTTTTTCATTGTTTTCAAGAGACACATATTATATTTCATCAATTCTAACACTCATTTTCATATTTTAATATCTTAAAAATTAGAGAGCATCTTAGAATCAATGGGGTGTGATTGTTTAATTGGCAGAGTTGGCTCTTTTTTTCTTGCTTGCACATAAAATAAAGGTGTGTCGTACCATCAATGGTATCTTAGATTTGATGAAACACATTGTGTATCAGATGTTAGCAAGATCTTGGCAGCACTTAATAAATTAAATCAGAAAGGAGAGGTAAGGTTTGAAAACAGCATCAACCTTTAAAGTGAAGATTAATAGCTGAGTGGAGTTGGTCGTAACACCAGCCTGCTGCAGCCCAAATGTGTAAACATATACATTTCCTTTCCTATTTGCTCTTCTCTGTAAAGTAGAAAAGGGTAAAGATTAAATTCCTGGCATTATTGTATCGTTCTGAAATTGTGTGCCTTTGACTCTAGAGTATGAGCTCTGCAGGTACAGTGTTTTATGCCTATGATTCTCAAAATTTTGTATGTATTGGAATCTCCTCAGGAGCTTCTTACAAATTCATGATCTTCACCTCCTGCTTGGACATTCCGATTCACAATGTCTAGGTTGGAGGCCCAAAGAGTTGTATTTTTAATCCTAGGGTTGATAGGACACACCCCAAATGCACAGGATCACATTTGATAGGCATGGTTGTAATTTCAAAAGGCAAATATACTGACACAAGAAGTAATTCTGACATTACATTGTTTCCTGTGGGGCTGGGACTCAAAACTAGAGCATGCATTGGCAATGCCCCTGATATCTGTTTTTGTTGGGGATTTTTTAGCTGTGCCCCATAAAATCGGACGCATCATTGATGGGAGTCCTGCAGATCGCTGTGCAAAACTGAAAGTGGGAGACCGGATCTTAGCAGTGAACGGCCAGTCTATCATCAACATGCCTCATGCAGACATCGTGAAGCTCATCAAGGACGCAGGTCTCAGTGTCACCCTTCGCATCATTCCTCAGGAGGGTGAGTGTCTGAGCCAGGCCGCAGAGTCCACCTGGCAGCCATCAGTGTGGTGTCAGAGGGTCAGAAGATGATAGTTATTTCCACTGTGGCGAAAATTCACATTCTGTTGCAACTCATATCTTGTTTACTCAGCACCAGTTTCATTCAGAGATCAAGCTATGTGACATTATAGATAAATAGTGCGAATTCCATGACTGGGTTATTCGATCATTCCCTGTGGTCCTAGGAGTACTGTTTTTATGGTTACATTAAGCCAGAACTCATTCAACAGAGATGATAGAGTTACAAATCTGAAGAAGAAAAAAACAACACCCAACACCTATTCATGTTAACAGTTAAGCTCTGGAGGATTCTTCAAAGTCAGGTTGATTTTGAAAAGCTTGAGGAAGTTTTATGGTATAAAGAGAGCTCATTTAGAAAATGTTGCATCTGATAAGAATTTTAAATTCCCACTTAGCCTTTTAAATGTCTCTGTACAAGGACTTCCCCCTCAGGCTCGAAGAGTAGTGAGCACCACAACTCACAGCCATGCCTTAAGGGGCCACAAACTTCACCATAAATTCACTATTCCTGGAGACAGTGTGTTCATTACTAGTTTGTAGCTGCTTACTCCTTAATTATGTTCAAGAATTTAGTCCCTGGAGCTCACTGGTGAGTGGACCACCGCATCCCACACAGAGAGCGAGGCATAGTGAGGGGCTCACTCACCTCGGTCCTTTCAGTTTTACTCAGTCACCTGATTCCATCTTGGGACTCTGACAAGCAGGCACCAAACAGCATCCTGGATTTAAATATAAAACAGTTGTTTTGTCCCCCCCGGGGACTTTTAGCAGTATCAGAAGACATATTTTATTCTCATGATTGAGGTGGGGGGTGCTGCTGGCATCCGGTGGATAGAGAGCAGGGATGCTGTCCTGCACAGGACAGTCCTCACAGCCAAGAATTATGTGGCCCAAAATGTCAGTAGTGCCAAGTGGAGAAGGAATTTAAAATTGGGGCTGTGAGAAAAGAAAGGGAAGAATGGTTTTTAAGGAAATGCTCATAGGTAACCTCCCTTTTATCACTCAACTAAAAAAAAAAAAGAACAGAACATGACCATGGGTGTTTTTTTTTTTAACCTACCTGCAGACACCATTATGTATAAAATATTCAATGGGAATTAACTTTAAGCAAGATTCCTCACTAAAAGCTTCACTTCACCATTTTCCCAGTCTGAAATATGTCTGTCCTGCTCTTATTCTAATATAGAGAAATAATTTCCATTGAAAATTTGATGCTATTACCAGAAATTTCAAGAAGCAGTTTTAACAAACAACTTAATTTCCCTTCCTTTGTCCAGTGGTTGTTTTTGTTTTGAGTTTGGGTTGTTTTTTTTTCTTTATGGAGAACTATGGAATAGAGAGGGTTATTAAGCAATAAGACGGACAAGAAACTGGAAAGAAGACTATAGAAAGCGCTTATTTTTATTATTGTTAGTTCCTTATCCAGACCTAAGACTTCTCATTACAACCAAAAAGTAACAGCTAAATGTTATCTTTCTTACTAGAAAAATAGCATATGTTTTAGAGCTTACTCCTTTAAATTTTTTTCATAGTTTTAATGGGTTTTTTATTGAAATATTTTCTTCTGACAAAATGACAAGAGACTCTGTTCATACCTTGTTCAGCAACTCTCTTAATTAAGGAAAGCACACTAATTCTGGGAGTGATATTGGAACTTGATAAGTTTAAGTTGCTATCTGAAAGCCCAACAGAAACTGAAATAACCAAAGCCTTGAGTCATCTGAGGATGCAAAGAGTATCTGCCGCTGGCCACCTTTTGTCCTTCATCAACATCAACCTGACCACATTTGCGACTTTGGTTCCCATTTCAGAGCTCAACAGCCCTGCCTCGGCGCCCAGCTCAGAGAAGCAAAGCCCTATGGCGCAGCAGCACAGCCCCCTTGCCCAGCAGAGCCCTCTGGCCCAGCCAAGTCCAGCCACCCCCAACAGCCCTGTCACCCAACCAGCCCCTCCTCAGCCACTTCAGCTGCAAGGACATGAAAACAGGTAATGTTTCCTCTGGCTTTTCTGGTTCTGAGTGGTGAGGGAGGTGGGAAGAGAAAGAGTTAGGACACAGGCAGGAGAGAGATTTCATTGAAATGGGAATTGCCATGTGGACCTTTCTGTAATTTTGAGGTCATGTGTATAAGTGTGGTTTTATTAGTAAATATGAGTGCCTGTCCTTTACAACAAGAAAACTTTTCCTGAAAAATGATGAGCGTTTGCAGATGAGTAGGGGCAAATAGCTGAAGAGCACTTTAGAGATTCCAAGCAGAGCAAAGAGCACATCAAAGGCCCTTAGGCAGGAGGGAGCCTGCTGGCTTGAAGGAGGGAAATAAGGCCCATGTAGGGAGGCAGAGGTGAAGCAAGTGAGGGTGGTAGGGGCCTGCCCTGGGGTCTTGTAGGCATGCTAAAGATTTTGATCTTCAGTGTAGTGAGAAGTCATTAGGGCGTTTAAGCTGAGGACTGACATCATTGGACTTGCTTTTCAAGATCTAATTCGTTTCTTCCATTTCATATTATTAACTAATATGAATAAGTTACTTTAAACTTTCAGAAAAAAGGGTGGCATACAAAACCCACATTATCTTCTTTCAATGGAATTTATTGGGGTGACAGTGATTAATAAAATTATATAGGTTTCAGGTGTACAATTCTATAATACATCATATATATATAGTATTGTGTGTTCACCACCCCAGGTCATGTCTCCTTCCACCACCATTTATCCCCCCTGTACCCTCTTCTACCTCCCCCCACCCTACTTTCCCTCTCATAATCACCATGCCGTTGTCTATATCTATGAGGGTTTTTTGGGGGGGTTCTTAACCCCTTCACCTTTTTCACCCAGCCCACACTATCTTTTCATTGTGACTTGTGTGTAACCGGGAGCCTGGGTTAGGTTGAGCCATTAAAGAAAGAGATGAAGGCATGTTCCCATTGTCTTCCCCTTTCAAAGAGGAAAAACAGAACAGCCCACGGGAACGTCTCTGAATACAAAACCGTCGCAGGTCTTTTCCATCATTCTAACGTTTTCTGAACATCTGCTTCCCATCTCCTGCCTCCCATGTTGGGGAAGATGAAGTGAGACCCAGTTTTTCAGTCCCAGAACTCTCTAGGTTCATCTCTCCCACTGTTGCAAAGCAAATATTTTCCCTCTGCTGCAGGTGTTATTTCCATAAAGCCTTGTTCTATTCTGATTTCCCCCATTTGCTTTCATAGAAAAGTGTTTGTTGTCCTCAGCTGTTTAAACCCCATAAGGCAACAATACAGAGGTAAGAATTTGACAGTCCAGAATAGGAGTAAGTCCTGGGTGCCTCAGTAATAAGGTCCAGATGTGTTCGCTTTCACCGTGTGTTGTTTCGACAGATTGCACTGGCTCTCCCCAGGATTCATTTCAGACTCAGGAGGAAGGACCTGAGCGCTCCAGCAGATGCTGAGCCAGATTCAGACTCTTGGCTCTGCCACTGTCAATCTACCTCCCAGTCACAATTCCATCTTAACCTCTCCAGAGTCAGACTGCCCTGGAGATGGGCTCTTGCTTCCGGCCTTTGGGTGGGTAATCTCATCCAGGTGTGTTATAGCTCAGCCGGAGGCCACTATTCTGTCCCCATATGCTACTAGCTCACAAGAGGTTTTGTATATATTTTTGCCTGGCTACAGAATAAAGTATTTTTTAACTCTAGGATTAATAGATTGACCTGATCCAAATTTGTATAAATCACCAACAAATTTGCCCAGAGTTCTTAGCTGTTTTTGCTTCAATAATATTAAAAGCCTGGAAAGTGCCCACTCAATTCTAGGTCCCTATCCTGCCTCTCAGGAATCCTGGCTTAACTCTGATTGTTAGTGAGTGGCTAATTTGCATCTGAATTAGAGATTCAACAATCTTACAGATACCAGAACCATTTCCCTAGCTGCATTTAAAGATGAGTGTGGTATCAAGGGAAAACTGCCCTTTTTTAGGCTGGAGATGTCTCCAAGACAGCGTGTATGCCAAGTGCACAGTATGAATTCCCTATTAGTTCATTTGTACAAGATGTGCCCACCTACATGTCAAATTGAACCAGTTCCCATGTTAAAGTGGGATCAAATAAAATGACAATCTGCTTGCAATTTTTTATTTTATAAGCTAGAGTGAGTGAATATTGTCCTCTTATTTACTCTTAGATTGGCTTCCAACTGACACCTCTACTCTTTTCTCTGTCCCTTCACATCCTTTTTGTTTTTGCTCAAGAAACACAAAATAATTTTATATGAACATAAGCAAAACACTATTCAAGGAGAAGCATTTGTTGAAAACAAAAGAGCCGTTAGGAAATATATTTCCAAACTAAGCATAAGTAGCAGAGTTGAGCTTCCCCAGCTAGGGCAATTGATGTTTGAAAGCCTTTTAAATAGCAAAGGTCAGTGGAAGAGCATTGGAAATTGACTTCTTTCACAGACCTTGAACCTTAGATGCTTAAAGCTGGAAGAATTCTTGAAAGGCCCACATGGAGCCATATCCCACCATAAGATCCCCTACCATGTGGGCAGTGATTTTTGGTTCTGAAACTTTTTCATACCATAAAATTCTGCTAGAATTTATCACTAGCCATGTGGTTTTATCATCTCTAGTCTCTTTGGCAATGGAATTAAAAGCTATATAGAGTTACACTAATGACATTCTTTCATAAGCAAAGAAATTTTAAAGATGCTATTTAAAAAAATAATAATCCTGAATTTTTCTTAAAATAAAATAAACTGTTTTACAAATTCAAAGCAAAATAACTTTTGCCCTAATGAGTGTACTATTCACTTAAAAGTTAATAACATTGATTTAAAAAATTTAGCATAGTTTTTTTTTAATTAAAGAATTCTTCAATGTGCATCTCAACATAACATCCTGACACAGGGTGCTGGTGTAGAAGGATGTTTGAGTGCTAGAAGGTAGGCTTGGGTGACAGCTGTTACAAGTTTTAACTGGTTCCTATTTCTAAGTATTTCTGTCATCTTTGAGGAGACTCTTACATTTTACCCCCTTTTGCTATACCTTGTGACACATCCGGTTGGCAATAGAGCTCATAACGGATATTTCATACCAAGGCCACATTGATAATGAAAATAAAGTGACTGTGCTATAACTTAAAACAGTGTGACATCTAAACCACCAAGCAAACTATTTCTAGAAAGGCACTGACACACACAAACAGATGGCACTCTGTTCTTTTTTGTGTTTAATTCATGCATTTGCATAGATAAGCATCTTATTCAAAGAGTATTTTAAATAATTCTGTTCTCAGCATGCACACTCTTAGTAGGTAAGTGGACAACTTGCTGAGGTACAAAGCAAAGCCTAAATTATGCAACTCACAAAAGAAATGTCATGTCTGCAGGTTAAGTACCAAATGGTACCTACTCAAAGTGTTGATTAAAATAACTACATTACTTCCCAAGAAACCTGAAACACTAATTCGAAAGACTATATGTACCCCTGTGTTCATTACAGCATTATTTGCAATAGCCAAGATTTGGAAAGAGCCCAAGTGCCCACCAGTAGATGAGTGGAGAAAGAAGTTGTGGTACATTTACACAATGGAATACTACTCAACAGTAAGAAAAGAAGGACATCTTGCCCTTTGTGACTGATTGGATGGACCTGGAAAGCATTATGCTAAGTGAAATAAGCCAGTCAGAGAAAGACAAGTACCACAGGATTTCACTCATATGTGGATTCTAATGAACAAAATAAACTAACAAAAAATTAGAAACAGACTCATAGAGAACAGACTGACAGCTGTCAGAGGGGAGGGGGACTGGAGGGCTGAGTGAAAGAGATGATGGGATTAAGAAGGAAAAAAACCCTCGTAAACACAGATAACAATATGGTGATTATCAGAGGGAAAGAGAGGGTTGGAGAGTAGGTAGAAGAGGGTATGAGGGGATAAATGGTGAGGGAAGGAGACTTGTCTTGGAGTAGTGAACACACAATACAATATACAGATGATGTATTATAGAATGCTACACCTGAAACCCATAAAATTTTATTAACCTATGTCATCCCAATAAATTCAATAATAAATAAATAGCCCTGGCCGGCGTGGCTCAGTGGTTAGAGCATTGGCCTGGGAACCAGAGGGTTGCGGGTTCGATTACACGTCAAGGGCACATATTTGGGTTGCAGGTCCAATCCCTGCCCCCAGTTAGGGCTTGTGTGGGAGGCAGCCAATCAATGTGTCTCCGTTGCATTGATGTTTCTCTCTCTTTCCTCTTCTCTCACTCTCCCTCCTCCCTTCCACTCTCTCTACAATCAATGGAAAACATATCCTCACTGCTTGGGTGAGGATAAATAATAAATAAATAATAAAAATAAAATAACTACATTACTAACCCCCTTCCAAAGACCTCAAGTAGGTACATCTATTGTTGTATACTTTCAGTATGTCTTCACCAAATATTAGGTTATACACTGATGGCAATTGTTCATGTGAGTGATTTTTTAAAATATTTAGTATAATCAGTATCAGTGAGACCATAAGCCAGTAAAACAAACAAAAAAGTGCCCTAGTCTTAAAGGTAAACATTCACCTGGTTTTGAAGCTGTTTTCCTGACACATTTGAGTTTTTCCTTGGTACTAAATATTTTCACAATTCTTCAAATCCTCCACATTAATTTTATAAAAAATTGTTATTATACAGGATATATTTTTTCACTTTATTTTTATTGTTGACATGTACGGATGTCCCCATTCCCCTCGCCCCTTTGCTCACCTCCACCCAGCCCCACCACCCCTTCCCTCTGGCTATCACCACACTACTGCCTGTGTCCTAGGGTTATGCATACATGTTCTTTGGTTAATCCCTTCACCTTCTTTCACTCAGTCCCCCCCCCTCCCCATTTCCCTCTGACAGCTGTCAGTCTGCTCCATGTATCCATGCCTCTCTTTCTACTTTGTTGGTCAGTTTAGTTTGTTCATTAGAGTCCACATATAAGTGAGATCATATGGTAGTTGTCCTTCTCTGGCTTATGTATTTTTTTTCAATCTACCTATATCCCTAAGTAGCTTATAGACTGTTACTGTGGCAATAGGCAGTGAACTACAGAATTAAGTATTCCTCTACGGTGATAATTTTTCAGTTTACCATATTCATGACCCCTTAATGGTAGGAATAGGCTGTTTTAGTCTCCTTTTGGAACTGTGAATCCCCTCAGTTTAGAGAAGTTGGATTCACAAAACAGCACTAAACAACTAGTTCTGATTTCTATATTTATTTTATTAATAACTAATATCTAGAAATAAGAAAAAGACAAATGTTGAACATTAAACATTTTTGCCTTTCCTACTTTTTTATGACCATGATAGTATCTGATACTTATTTGATAGCTGTAATCTCATATTCAAATTCTACATGATATGTTTCTATTGTCACAATGACCTAGTGACTTTCTACTTGATTTGTAGTTGGTGATTATACCTTACTATCATCATTCCTCTGTAAGATATTAAAAAAGACCAAACCCAACTGGTTAAAATAGCCTTTAATTCTGTATTTGTAGAGTATTTAGAGATCATGTCAATTGTGTTTTCATGAAGTAATGGTCTGCCAAAGGGGGGGGGGAAAGCGGGGAGGGAGGGAGAGAGAGGCAGAGAGAGTTGGTTTACTGGTGTTAAAACAGGCTGATATTTTGAGATGTATCGTTAGGTCTTTAACTCCCTAGATTTGCTTCAGTAGTACAGTTTTTAAATAGCCAAAGTCAAAATGGGATATCCATAAGTCCTTTTCCACAAAGCTCTGGATGAGCCATCATTCTTACCTTGATATCTTAAGGAGCCAAATGGAAAGTATACAATATGGCATTTGTTAAAGATTGAAAAATAATAGTTATTATTTATTTAATCTTCTTGTAATCCTGAACATGCAAAAGGACCACCAGGAGGAGTGGCCCATACGTGCCCAAAGGTCATTCAATCATTCTACCTCCTTAGAATACTGAGACACCAAAGTAAACCCCATTTCCATATATTTAGTTACAGGTCAGAAGTAAAAGCAAGACAAGATGTGAAACCGGACATCCGACAGCCTCCATTCACGGACTACAGGCAGCCACCCCTGGACTACAGGCAGCCCCCAGGAGGGGACTACCAGCAACCCCCACCCTTGGACTATAGGCAACCTCCGCTGCTGGACTACAGGCAGCACTCCCCCGACACCAGACAGTACCCTCTGTCAGACTACAGGCAGCCCCAGGTACCTCGGCCAATGGGATCATTGAGGGCCCAGGACCAACACTTCCTGAAGTACAAAAAAATTAAATAGGATGGGAGGCAAAGGAAAGAACACCTTTCTGAGATAGGCAGCCCAAGTTCTATTCTTAGTTATGATATCATCTGGGTAACACCCACATCCTCAAAAGGCTCTGAATAGATAAATCTATTTCAGAATAAAGCAGGACAATCAATCAATCAATCTAGCAATCAGTGGGTGAGTGGTAACAGGATGAACTGATATTAGCTAGCTAACTTCCAGTATATTGTCTGGTCGAAACTGGGAAAAAAAAAAAAAAAGTGCTCTTACCTCGAACCTCAGAGGGTGCTACTAATGCAGAGACTTTTACAGATGTCAGCAATGGAGGTATTTTAGATCCATAATTATTTGCATGGCCCCCTACCTCCCACTTGGTGGTAAAGGGCCAAGGCCCTATACATAAAGATAAGGCCAGGCCTGGCTTCATCAACCAGCCTGCAACCAGCCTGTAACAAGCACCCAGTTCCTGTCTACACAACAGTGATTCTTGTAATTATTTGCTCAAGTTAGATGTCTCTTATGGCAACTTCTGTAACCCCGCTGAGCTTCAGTTTCCTAAAGGGGGGAATTTCATAAATTTGTGAATTTCATAAATTCATCATTTATGAAAAGCGCCTATACCAGAGCTTGGTATCTAATAAATATTCAATACCTGGCAACTAGATTCCAAGATACAAATTAAATATAATTTCAACTCTAGCCAATTAATTGTGTTTTATTTAGGATTAAAGATCATCTTATCTACCCCAAATTTTAAGAACAATGAAGGTCAGGAAATCTTGGACACATGGCATTTTATGTAAAAGACAAATTAATTGTGTACACTCCCACTTGATGTTCGGGTAGTTTGTGCACAGAGAGTTGTAGTCAAGACCCCATTAAACTTTATTTTTCTAATCAGCAAACAGCTAATTTATACACACACACACACACACACACACACACGTATGCACATACACAGGACTGGTACATTTATTTATACTGCTCCACAGCAATGAATGAAAAAACTCAAAGGAGAGAAAATATCACCCAGGCCTATATGCAGTAATTGCATGTTAATCAAGTAAACTGATGAACACCAAAGTAAACAAGCTACACAGTAGTTCTCCCAATGACCAAGTAAATTGTGTTCTGATCTGCTCAAACCTTTGGAACTTTGTTTGTACTTTGCTGGACTGTGGAGTCAGATTATACCTCACAAGATCGTGTCATTTGGAACACATTATAGGAGAGAGGAGGAGAACAGAGGGACTGGCTACAGAAGCTTCTTTGATATTAAATGATTGTTTATTCCATTTTTCTCCCTGGCCCCAAAGGATTTTGATTATTTCACTGTGGACATGGAGAAAGGAGCCAAAGGATTTGGATTCAGCATTCGTGGAGGAAGGGAATACAAAATGGATTTATACGTGTTGAGATTGGCAGAAGATGGGCCAGCAATAAGGAATGGAAGGATGAGGGTAAGAACAGTCCTTTTTATAGAATTGCTTCATTCTTGAAGAAACCATGGTGGTACTAGAAGAGTGCTGAAGCATGTTATCAAGCAAGCAGACAATGTAGGTGTTACTTTCTTTCATTTCATGACCCAATTTTCTAAAGTTTGGCCAAAAGTTATGTAAGAATTAGATCACTCATATTCCTGCTTATAGTCTTCTGAATGACAAATCTCAACATAGTGTTCTATATGTATGGTTTTCCTAAAGAATAAATGAAAGAAAACAGGCAAAGTAACCTAAGAAATGGAAACAAGTTTCCATATTTTTTTCTGTGGTTCGATGATTCAGTTTTCATTTGAGATTGGATCTTTTGAAATTTATTTTTAGCTTTATGCTTCTTTCTCCACATTTATTATTTGCATGGTTCTATGTTTCTCTGGAAATATTTCTGATGTGTTGACTGGTCCCTCAGCTTTGATACTGGGCAGACAGAAGCAGTTGGAGAAAGGTGGACTAAGCTTCTTGGGTACATGCTGTCCATAAATATGATAGCAGTGAGAAATTTCCCAGTTAGGGTGTAAGTTGAGAGTGGATTTTTAAATGTAATAGTTATTTTGAGGATTTTGGTTGATGAGTAACTGATTTTCATCTAAAATTACAAAACAACGCCCGGCCAGGCATGGCTCAGTGGTTGAGCAGCAACCTAGGATCCAGGAGGTCGAGGTTCAATTCCCAGTCAGGGCACATGACCGGGTTGCGGGCTCGATCCCCAGTTGGGGGCGTGCAGGAAGCAGTTGATCAATGACGACTCTTTTATCATTGATGTTTCTATCTCTCTCTCTCCCTCTCCCTTCCTCTCTCTGAAATCAATAAAGATATATTTTTTTAAAAAGTTACAAAACTCAATAACAATATAGAATGTTAGTCTCTCTCCCTTTCTCTCTGTAAAATGGTGATTATAAGCACATAACAAAGGCTAGTTATTATTATAACTAAAATCTAGAATTCTTTCTTGCCTTCCCTCCTTGCTCTTATAGTTAATACAGAAAAGCTGTGGTTCTGGTGTTCTTGTGCTGAGCCTCACCAACCAACTGCTCCCAGATAATTGAATAAATCTGTTATTCCTACCACCAACTCTACCTTTTCTGTGATTCTCATTCCCACAGAGATATTTTTATCTCTCCCTACACAATGCTTTGAGAGCTGGGAAGTATCCAAGCTGGCATTTGAACCCAAGCAAGGCTTACTTGAGAGACTCCCACCCCAATGCCCCATCCAACGCCAGCGTCCTCTACATGTGGTTTTAGAGTAGGCCTCTACATGATTTCTTGGCTCCCAGCTTCCCTTTAGCAAAAGGGTACTTTCTAAACATGCTGCAAAGCCAACCCACAAATGGGTAAATAAAACAAAATTAATCTTTGCAGTGCAGGTGAAAAGAACACAGCTGGAAGGCCATGAGTGGACCAGACCCCATAAGAGAGAATAGCCCCACCCCACTCCCAGTGGACTTCAGACGTGGCCTGTGTGGATTCCAGTGGTCACATTTTTTAACAAGTGGTCTAAATGGCTGGCTGTTCAATATACACAATACTGCCAAGGCATAGAAGCCTAAATATAGAAGTAGTCTAAAAAAATACTTTTATAGAATATAAGCCAGAGTAATGGTTCTCATTGTGGTCCCTAGTATTAGCATCACCTGAGAATGTGTTACAAATGCAAATTCTCAAGCCCCACCATAGACCTACTGAATCAGAAACTCTATGAGTGGGGCCATCAGGCTGTGTTTGTGTGATTCACCTCCAGGTGACTCCGGTACAAGTTAAAGTCTGAGAATTCCTGAGCTAGAGGGAAGCTATCGTACACAGTAGGATGTGTGTGGGTCAGGCTTTGTTAATTACCCCTAGATCTTGTCTAAGGAGATTACTATCCTGTTCCAGTGGTTTACTTGAGGTCCTCAAATCCATGTGAACACAGACTGAGAATTCATAGGCAGGTATTCAATTTTATGAAAGATGTTTTTTCTTCTGACTGATGATAAAAACGAGTCCTCTACCTGGGTTTCAAAACAATGATATTTTCACTTATCAAGATTACAAAAATAAGCAATAATTCATCATTTTCTATGCCACTTTTAAAAAGCAACCTATTCTTTCTGTGTATAAGCATATAAAAGGAATTATTATGCCCAGTTTTAGATTATATGGGTTAGTTTATTTTGGACTACAACATACATATATTTCTAGCATCAAGTTATCAAAGAAAAAGAGCCACTTAGGAGTCACAGAAATTCCATGGATCAGCTTTTACTACTTGGTTTTACCTCCAATCTTTAAAATAAGGCTGAGGCCCTGGCCAGTGTGACTCAGTTGGTTGGGCATTGTTTTGTGCATCGAAAGGTTGCCTGTTCAATGCCTGAGCAGGGCACATGCCCAGGTTGTGGGCTCGATCCCAATGTGGGGGCAAAGTAAGGTTCAGAATTTAACAGAGATGGATGAAAGACTTCTTTTTCTATTTTTTTATGGACTACATTTGATGTTCAAATGTTTGTGGGTTTTCTCACTCATGAATTCTTATGGCACTAGTGTAGAATTTGCTAGGATGACGAACTCCACATCAGGGAAATGGGCTACTTCATTATGTAAATTGAAAGGTGCTCATATTATCTACAGTCTGAATTACATAAATATTTTATTTCTGTATAAAGATTAATAATTGTTCTTGATAATAGCATATAATAAATTCAGATCTTGTTTTCATGTTTCTTAACAAATTTCATAGTTTAAAGCTAATCTTTTCCACCTTCATTACTACTTATCTATAATTGGCAATAAATTTTAATTCACAAATGTTTTTAAATTACTTCAGCAAGGACCAGGATGAATCAACAGTTGTGTCATTAAATAGTTTGATTAATTTAAAGTAGTACATAAACTGAAAAACATATAGGTTACTAATTTGGAAATTTCACACTGAAATTAATTAGGGGCCCATTTTTTCATCTTATTGTAAAGTTCCCACTTAATACCATTAGTGCCCAGTTAAATATAGATTTTTTTTTTTACTTATTACTACCATTCTATTATAGTTATTATATTACTATTACTTATGATGTTTTTTGTCAGATAAGAAAAACATAGTACCCAGCATCTCTATTTATTTATTTTTATTTTTTAAATTTATTTTATGGCTGCCAATATGCTTTTTTTTAAATTTATCTTTATTGTTGAAAGTATTACAGATGGCCTCTTTTTGCCCCATTGATCCCCTCCACTCCGCATCCACCCCACCCCCAGGCCTTGGCCAGACCAGTGTCTGTGCCCATGAGTTATGTTTATAAACATATAAGTTCTTTGATTAATCTCTCCCACCCCTACCTTCCCTCTGAAATCCCTGTTTGATCCATGCTTCTATGTCTCTGGATTTATTTTGTTCATCAGTTTATTTTATTACATTCCACATATGAGTGAGATCATGTGATACTTGTCTTTCTCTGACTGGCTTCTTTCACTTAGCATAATACTCTCCAGTTCCCTCCTTGCTGTCCCAAAGGGTGGGAGATCCTTCTCTTTTACAGTTGCATAGTATTCCTTGGTGTAAATGTACCACAGCTTTTTTATCCACTCATCTAGTGATGGGCACTTGGGCTGTATCCAGATCTTAGCTATTATAAATTGCACTGCTATGAACATAGGGGTACATAAGTTCTTTCTAATTGGCTTTTTGGGGTTTCTTAGGATATATTCCTACAAGTGGGATCACTGGGTCAAATGGAAGTTCCATTTTTAATTTTTTGAGGAAACTTCACACTGCTTTCCATAGTGGCTGCACCAGTCTGCATTCCCACCAGCAGTGTACTAGGGTGCCCTTTTCTCCACACTCTCGCTAGCACTTGTTGTTTGTTGGTTTGTTGATGGCAGCCATTCTGACAGGTGTGAGGTGATATCTCATTGTGGTTTTAATTTGCATCTCTCTGATGATTAGTGACTTTGAGCATTTTTTCATTTGTCTTTTGGTCATTTGTATGTCCTCTTTGGAGAAGTATCTATTTAGGTCCTTTGCCCATTTTTTAATTGGATTGTTGGTCTTCCTTTTGTTAAGTTGTGTGAGATCCTTATATATTTTGGATATTAACCTTCTATCCAGTGTGTCATTGGCAAATACATTCTCCCATATAGTGGGCTCCCTTTTCGTTTTGTTGATGGTTTCTTTTGCTGTGCAGAAGCTTTTTAGTTTGACGTAGTCCCGTTTGTTTATTTTCTCCTTTGTTTCTCTGGCACTAGGAGATGTATTGGCAAACATATTGCTACAGGAGATATCTGAGATTTTGCTGTTTATGTTTTCTTCTAGGATTTTTATGGTTTCATGTCTTACATTTAGGCCTTTTATCCATTTTGAGTTTATTTTTGTGTATGGTGTAAGTTAGTGGTCTAGTTTCTTTTTTTCTTTTTTTTCTTTTCTTCTTTTTTTGCATGTCCTTGTACAGTTTTCCCAACACCATTTATTGAAGAAACTGTCTTTACAACATGGTATGTTCTTGCCTCCTTTGTCAAATATTAATTGAGCGTAATGGCATGGGTCAATTTCTGGCTTCTCTGTTCTGTTCCACTCACCTATCTATATACATGTTCTTATGCCAGTATCAAGCTATTTTGATTACAGTGGCTTTGTAGCATAACTTGATATCTGGTATTCTGATCCCTCCAACTTTGTTCTTCTTTCTCAAGACTGCTGTGGCTATTCAGGGTCTTTTTTGGCTCCATATAAATTTTTGAAGTGTTTGTTCTAGATCTGTGAAATACGCTGTTGGTATTTTAATAGGAATTGCATTGAATTTATAGATTGCTTTGGGTAGTATGGACATTTTAATGATGTTCATTCTTCCAATCTATGAACACTGTATATTATTCCACTTGTTTATATCTTTATCTCTTTTTGCAACATCCTGTAGTTTTCTGTGTACAGGCCTTTTACCTTCTTGGTTAAGTTTATTCCCAAGTATCTAAATTTTTTTGTTGCAATGGTAAATGGGATTGGTTTTTTAGTTTCTTTTTCTGAGAGTACATTATTGGTGTATAAAAATGTCATTGATTTCCGGGTGTTAATTTTGTATCCTGCTACATAGCCGAATCCATGTTTTAAACCTAGTAGTTTTTTGGTGGAGTCTTTAGGATTTTCTTTGTACAATATCATGTCATCTGCAGATAATGACAGTTTTACTTCCTCCTTTCCCATTTGGGTGCCTTTTATATTTTCTTCTTGTCTGACCCCTGAGGCTAAGACTTCCAGTACTATGTTGAATAAGAGTGGTGAAAGTGGACACCCCTGCCTTGTTCTTGCTCTTAGGGGAAATGCTTTCAGTTTTTGCCCATTGGGTATGGTGTTGGCTGTAGGTTTGTCATATATGGCCTTTATTATGTTGATGTATGATCCCTCTATTCCCACTTTGCTGAGAGTTTTTTTTTATCAAAAATGGGTGTTGGATTTTATTGAATGCTTTTTCTGCATCTATTGATATGATCATGTGATTTTTGTCTTTCAGTTTGTTTGTGTGATGTGTCACATTTTTTGATTCGTGTGTATTATACCAGCTTTGCATCCTTGGAATAAATCCCACTTGGTCATGGTGAATAATCTTTTAAATATATTGCTGGATTCGATTTGCTAATATTTTGTTGAGGATTTTAGCATCTATGTTCATCAGAGATATTGGCCTGTAATTCTCTTTCTTTGTAGTGTCTTTATCTGGTTTTGGAATTAAGCTAAGCTGGCCTTGTAAAAAGAACTTAGAAGTGTTCCTTTCTCTTGGATATTTTGGAATAGTTTGAGGAGGATAGGTGTTAGTTCTTCTTTGAATGTTTGGTAGAACTCCCTGTGAAGCCACCTGATCTCCAACTTTTGTTTGCTGGCAGTTTTTTGATTACTGCTTCAATTTCATTAGTTGTTATCAGCCTATTCAGGTTTTCTGATTCTTCTTGATCCAGCTTTAGAAGATTGTATATTTCTAGGAATTTGTCCATTTCACTCAGGTTGTCCAGTTCGTTGGCATATAGTTGCTCATAGTATTTTCTTACAATCCTTTGTACCTGTGTTGGGTCAGCTGTTATATCACCTCTTTCATTTCTGATTTTATTTATTTGGGTCCTCTCTCTTTCTTAGTGAGTCTGCCTAAAGGTGCATCAATCTTATTTATCATTTCAAAGAACCAGCTCTTGATTTCATTGATCTTTTGTATTGTTTTTTTAGTCTCTATGTCATTAATTTCTGCTCTGATCTTTATTATTCCCTTCCTTCTACTTCCTCAGGGCTTTTCTTGCTGTTCTCATTCTAGTTCTTTCAGTTGTTGTGTTAGATGGTTTAGTAGAGCTTTTCTTGTTTCTTGAGACAGGCCTGTAATACTATGAACTTCCCCTCAAAACTGCTTTTACTGTGTCCCAAAGATTTGGGGTTGTTGTCTGTTCATTTTCATTTTTTTCCAGGAAATTTTTGATTTCTTCCTTGATCTCATTGGTAACATATTCATTGTTTAATAACATGCTATTTAGCCTCCATGTGCTTGAATATTTTTGAGTTTTTTTATAGTGGTTGATTTCTAGTTTCATGGTATTGTGATCTGAGAAGATGCTTGATATGATTTCAATCTTCTTCAACTTGTAGAGACTTGTCTTGTGCCCTAACATGTGGTCTATTTCTGAGAATGTTCCATGTGCACTTGAGAAGAATGTCTATTCTGCTCCTTTGGGATGAAATGTTCTGTAAATGTCAATTAAATCCATTAGGTCTAGTGTGTCATTTAAGGTCTCTATTTCCCTGTTGATTTTATGTCTTGATGATTTATCCAATGCTGACAGTGTGGTGTTAAAGTCCCCCACTATGATTGTGTTGCTGTCATTCTCCCCCTGAAAGTCTACCAAGAAATTTTTTATATATTTAAGTGCTCCTATATTGGGTGAATATATATTTATAAGGGTTATTTCCTCCTGTTGGATTGATCCCTTTAGTATTATGTAGTGACCTTCTTTGTCTCTTGTTATGGTCTTTATTTTGAAGTTTATTTTGTCAGAAATAAGTATTGCTACTCCAGCTTTTTTGTTTGTTTCCATTCACATGAAATATTTTTTTCCATCCCTTCACTTTCAGCCCCTGTGCATCTTTTGCTCTCAGGTGGGTCTCTTGTAGACAGTATATATATGTGTTATGTTTTCTCATCCATTCGGCTACTCTATGCCTTTTGATTGGAGCATTTATTCCATTTACATTTAAGGTTACTATTGACATATACTTATTTAATACCACCACACACACACACACACCCTTTATGCTGATGTACCTATCTCTCACTATTTCTTCTTTTTCTTAGAGCAGCCCTTTTAGCTGGTTTAGTCCTTGCAGTGCTGGTTTGGTGGTACTGAACTCCTTTAGCCTTCTTTTGTCTGGGAAGCTCTTTATTTCACCTTCAGTTTTAAATGATAGCCTTACGGGATAAAGCAATCTTGATTGCAGTTTCTGGCTTTCATTACTTTGAGAACTTCATGCCAGTCCCTTCTGGCCTAAAGTGTTTCTGTTGAGAAATCTGCTGTCAACCTTATGGGGGCTCCCTTGTAGGTCACTACTTGTCTCTCTCTTGCAGCTCTTAATATTCTCTGATGTCTTTTTTTATGCATTGTTCAATTCAGTTTTCTGATATTTCCTTTAGGATATTTTTATCTATATTCTTGAGCAAGATTGGCCTGTAATTTTCTTCTTGTAGTGTCCTTGAATGATTAACATTATATTAGCCTTACTAAGTGAGAAAAATAATCCTTTTTGTTGTTTTCATTGCTGGGGAAGTTTATGGAGGTTAGAATTGTCCTTAAATGTTTGTTTCATAGGACATACCTGTGAATCAATCCAGGCTTGGTATCTTTTCTTCATGTGAAAATTTTAAACCACTGATTACTTGTCTATAATAATTAGGGTATTCTTTTCTATTTCTTCTTGAGTTGATTCTGATAAATTTCTTTTTTTCTAATAATTTATCTATTTCATCTTGATTTTTCAAAGTTTTCATATTATCTTCTTATATTTTTAATGTTTGAAACACTTGTATTTATGTCCACTTATTTATTTGACTACAGTTTGTATATTCTTTCTGTTTTTCATTAATCATGCTAGAGATCTATTTTTAATTCTTTTCAAGAACTAGCTTATATATTTGTTCTCTTATTCATTTCTGTTTTTCATACTTAATGTTTCTCTCTCTTCATTTTCTTTGAGGTTACCTCGTCTTATTTTTCTTGCTCCCAACTTAGGGTGCTTACATCGGTAGTTCACAGATTTTCTTCATTTCTAGTAATATTGTGTGAATTTAAGTCTGTAGTTTTGAGATATAGTATGTTCACTACTTTAAGTTATAAATATACTTAAATTCTCACTATGATTTTTTCTTTGACTCAGGGGTCATTTAGAAGGTGGTTTTGTTTTACATTTTTAAATGCATTGGGAATTTCAGGTTAGTTGTGTATTCTTGATATCTAGTGTAATTTCATTGTCATTAGAGAATATATTCTATATGATTTCAACCTTTAAAATTTGTTGGGTCTTGCTTTTTTGGTTTTACATGTGTTTAATTTTTCTAAATATGATCCAAGCGTGCTTGCAAAGAATGTGCATTCTGTAATTGTTGAGTGTAGTGTTCTATAGATGTGTTCATTGGGTAAACCTTGATTATTGTATTATCAAATATTCCATACTTTTACTAATTTTTATGTACTTGATCTATTACATATTGAGCTAGGTGCTTTAAAACTTTTTTTGTTAATGATTTTGTTGAGTATTTTTGATCTGTCAGTTTTTACTTGACATGTTTTAAAGCCTTGTTATTGGGTACTCAGATAGTTGTTATATTTTCCAAGTGAATTAAATCTTTTATCATCGTGCAGTAACCTACCATATCTATGCCAGTGCTTTTTACTTTCAAGACAAAATAATATTGTAAATAGTACACTAGGTTTCTTTATCTGGTATGTGTCTTGTATCTTTTGCTTTCAAGCCTTCTGTTTCCTTATGTTTGTGTCTCTCTGGTCTGTGTAGCTGGATTTGTATTTTTAACAATATGCCTTAATTGGATCATTTTAGTTAATATACATTAATTTTGATTATTAGTATTTTAATTTAATTCTATCATTTTATACTGTCTCTTCTTATTCGTCTGGCTTTTTCTGTCTCACTCTTTTTATTCTTTTTACCTTCTTTTGAATAGTCTTTGGGGTTCCAGTTCATGTATGTATCTCCTATTAGACTCCTCCTTTGTAACCCTAAAGCTGTCTTTTCTATCCTTAATGTCCAGTTATCAAGCTAGAAACAAGTTTCCCAGGAACCAGCAGGTACTTTCTGGGTAAAAATTCCCTTTGGCACTTGTTTACCTTCCAGGAGTCTTAAATTCACTTTGTTTTTGCCATCAGAAGATTCTTTACTTTCTTGCCTCTTCAGCAATGGTAAGGTCATTCAGGGGACCTAGTCCTCCATCTTATTAGAAACAGAAGTTTAAGTCACATTTATCTTCAATGACCAAATTATGGTTGCTAAAACTGCTTCCATTCTTAGAACTGGCAACTAGTCTCCTTCTCAGTGTCTCCATGTGGAAGCCCCAGAGGGTGCCCTATGTATGCCCACTGCAGTCATTCTGTAGCTTACCTCTTCTCCTTCTTCTTCAACTCCAGTCCCATTTGTGTGGGTCAGGGCATGCACAAAGCCACTGATGAGTCCTTGCTGCTGCTATAGTCCTGCCTGAGAAGAGCCAAGGCGCTGACTCTGGGTGATCCTAAGGCTTCTAGGCCTATGATGCCCACACTACTGGGTTCTGGGCAGAGAGGAGCATAATCTCCTCTTCACCCTCTGCCACACTTTGCCAGCTGAACACTATAGCAAGTCTGCTTAGACCCACAGTCTCACAAAGGTGAGGATGGTCACGAACTCACATGCCTGCAGGGCTGGGAGGAAACATAAATGAGTGAAGGGAGAACCTTTGCTCCTGAGGGGCAGCCACTACTAACCTTGGCTAACTGCTAGCTTCCTCCTTCTAAGTTCAGAAATTCTTTAAATCTGTATTTTTAAGAATTAGCCACACTTGAAAAGAAATTTTTTTTATTTTAAAAAGCTGTGCAGGCAAAATAAAACAAGTCTAAAGGCAATGTGAGGTTCACAGCTGCCCTATTTTTGTCATCTGTTATAAACAAATACTAGGGCCAGGGGGAGGTGGAATGGCTGTGGGCGAGGAGGGGTGAAGCAGTTCTCACACCAGCAGGGTCGGGGTCCCTCTACAGCCAATCAAAAATGCTCTCTTATGCCCTGGTATACTTTTAGAAGAGACTAATGCAGAAATGTTTGAAATGCCTCAGAAAAGTGCATGCTGAGAAAAATCTGTGTAAACTTTCATCTTGTGCCTCATCTTTGTATTTGAAATTTTAAAGATGGTTTTCACTCCTAGGAAACTTATTTTGATGGCCCAAATTACTTTATGTTTGTTATTTCTGCCAGGTCTAAAAGGAGTCTGCCTTGGGAAGGGACATGTTTAGTAGTATGCAGATTCCTGATGACCGCTCAGAAGAACCCTGCCTTATCTTCCACAGGACTGAGTCTGCTTGTCTAAGCCGTAACTGGGTAGGCCTGCCTAGCTGCTTGAATTTGGGAAAGAGCCCTCTTCACATCTTGCGCATATCCTGACTTTGAACTTGAATGGCATGACATACTGTCTTGAATTAATTTGCCCTTGGATTCAGAGAAGCAAGGCAGTGAAGCTGTCTCCCTTAGCAACAAGAGATTCTGTCACACACAGAATTTCTCAGCAGGAAATAGCTGGGTAAAAATAAGGAAATACACCCATCAATGAATCTATCTCAGTTTGAAGCCTCTGGTCATTGACACAATGAAGAACTACCTCTCTTTGTTTTCAGTTCTCTAATCTAAGCTACTTCCATCATCCCTTAAATTCACTCATTTTCTTCCTTACCCTGAAGACTAGTTTAGAAGGAAGTTTTTACCTGTCTTAGTGACTTCCTAGCCCACTTCCTATCTCAATCCCTTTCCTTTTTCCACAGTTTCTTCCTCTATTTTAAGGAAACATCAGGTAGTAAAAAGAATAGGAGCCTCACAGACCTGATATTCAAATACTGGCTCAGTAGCTCACTGGCAGTCTAGCCCTGACCTTGGACAAGTTACCCCGTCACAGGCTTACAGGTGGCTGCTCTATAACCAAATTCCAGGCCTCCTCTGGGCAGCTTCAGGGGTGTGTACATAGGGTGGGCAGGGAGAGAGTGTCCTTCTGACCAGTTAAATGAACAGCATGTCATCATATTCTGCTAGTTATTTAATGGAGAGTCAATTTTACTCTTCTGTAAAATGGGAATTATATTTTCCAGAAAGGGCAAAGTGCCTAGTTCAATATTCCTGAGTTTCCTTCTCTATACTTTCCCAAGACCTATACTTCTGTTAAAACACCCAATACTCTGAGCTCAGATATACAGATGCATGTTTAAAGTCAATGTGTGTGTCAAGAGGCTATGAATCCTTTCAAATACTAATCAATGTGTATTTGCCTCCCTCCCTGCTTGCCCCCCACCCACCCATCCACTCTGTTAGATAAGACAGTCCTTTTTCAAAACACAAATCTGCTCCATCTGCCCATTGCTTAAAACCTTTCAGTGGCACTCCACTTCTTTCAGGGTAAAGATGAGATCCTTCACAAGACTACTATGCCCTTCGTGTTCTGGCCCTGCCTTCTTCCCCAATTCATCTCACCATAGGCTCCCCTTGGTTTCCATCATCCTACCAACCCACGTCTCAGTCTATGACAGTTCACAGTGCTTCCTCCTGCTCAGGGGGCTTTGGGCAGGTTGCTCCCTCCTCTTGAAATGCCCTTCCCTCTCTTCTTCACCTGGCTAACTCCTCCTTGTCCAGCTCCAGAATCTCCTCCCCAGAGAAGCCTTCACATTCCAGTCAGGTCACATCCACCTGTCATTGGCTCCCATCTCTTTTTCACAGCATTTTTTCATGGTTCTATGTATACAGTTTTGCATGTGTGATTATGTTACAAGGTATGTCTCCCAGGGTTATATTCCGTGAGAGCAGGAAACATGTTGCTCTGTGCTTGTCGCTGTGCCCAATGCCCAGCACTGTGCCTGGCACATGGTGAGCACACAGTAAGTATTTACTGCTGAGTGAGTATGTGAACACAAGCCACCGAGGAGCGGAGCACTGCGGGCGTATTTGCCAGCTCTGCAGGTTACCTGGCTATGCCCACTAAGTACATGGGCACAAAAGCTCTTGATGAACCAGGACATGAGATTCATAAGTAACTGAGTATATAAATATAGGAAGTAAATTCAGTCTAACTTATGGGAAGCTTTTATACCCCAGGGTCTCACTGAAATGCACTGTCCTCTTTGAAGTTCATTTAACTATTACAGATTTTGCAATATCAGTGAGGGAGCGTATGTAAAACCTTCTGTGCCTATCATATTTTAAACTCTGTGACATTTCAAGTCTTGTTTTCTTCATGCGTAAACTCCCTATCACCAAGTGTGAGTGACAATATAAGAATGGAAATAAAGTAAGATAAGGTCAAGCAGGAAATCATGAAAGACTTCAAAAGCATAAGGTATGCAAAACATGACAGAATAAAGGGTTACAAGACAGGTATGCTGGAGCCTGTAGGACAGGTATACAGGAAGGCAGTGCAATTAGTCAAATGATGGGAAAACTAGACTTTGGCAGAATATCCGAATTCTGCAGAACTGAGCCAGTCAGGACAATACAGATAAATGAGCTAAAATGTTTGATAAAATCTAAAGCATGAGAGAAGAAAGATCGCAAGTACTTAAGAGAGGAATAAAGTAGTCCAACTAGAGAAATAAAGCAGTTGTCTAGTCTTGGGTAGGTCATTCCAGGGGCCCTGCATTGTAAAGATCTTCCACTCAATCAATGTTTCGTCACCTCCTGGTGCTGACACTCAGTAAACGCAGAAAGCTCATCTCTGCTTAAGTGTGCGCCTTTGCATGTCGTCACAGCCCATCTCTCAGCCATCACTGAATCGCCCTTCAGATCGTCTGCAAAAGTGAAGTTTTTCCTTCATGGTTTGATACTGCTCCATGCCTTTCATGAAAGAAAAGAAAAACCTCTCACAAAGATCAAATCCATTACCTTTTTCTTTTCAGAGTCTGCCCTGAACACTGTGTTAAATGAGTGACACGAGTTCCTTTCAGGAGTGAGGGAGAGCGTTTTCTTGATTAGAGAAAGGAGCCATAGGGAGCAGAGCTGGCCGGCTGGCACTGGACTCCATTGTGAATTATTCGGGTTCATTATGCGATGCAGGGAGGGCTCCCTCTTCTCCCCTGTTTCTTCTGTTGGCTGCCCAACTTTGAACAATTTCAAAAGCAGCTTCCCGTGAAGGCTGGTTAAAGGTTTGGTAAGGAATCAAAGGGTTGGTGTTAGGATTGCATCTTGGTGATGAAAGACAGGGTAGAAAATGAACAAACTATAAGTGAGAAGAATCTTTGCATTTTAATTATTCATGCGTTGTTGTTGTTTTGCATGCTTGTGTGTGTGTGTGTTTTGTGGGGGTTTTTTTGCCTATGAAAAAGAATGGGACAGTTACAAACCACTGCTGTGATGTGAAAAACACACTTTTCTACCCTCTTCAGTGAGAGGAAGACTTGTGACTATAGTTCCCTCTTTTATATTAAAAGCCATCTCGTCTTTATCGTCTTTATCTGAAAATAAATCAAAATTTCTTCTCTATGAAATTTACAGAATGTCTCTCTAGTGTTTATGAAAAGTCACTCCCTGTTTTCCCCAGACCCAAAGCTCTCTGGTGGGTGGGCAGAGAGCCTGGCTGTTGGCCCAGTCTCCCACTCCACTTCTCTATTTCAATCAGAAAAACGGGCGGCATGAAATACACCTTGATCCTGATCCACACAGGATTTGGTTTGCACGGCAGAGCCATTCAGAAGCTATTGAGAGCCACGTACTGTTCTTCAACGGTGATTCCAGGCATCTCACAGCCCTTCTCTGAGGTGCCCCAGTGTGTTGCCTCTTTGGGGCACACCATCCTCAGACCAGGATGCCTGCTTTCCCTGCGGCTGCTCCCTAGCACCTGCATGTCCAGCAAAGAAATGGCCCCTGCTCCTGCCTGTGGAACAGTGCCGCCTCCATCTCCAGGATGAGAAAGTCATTACTGTGTCTGACTCCAGGGTGGTTCAACTTGACAAGATACTTGTTTTCAGTAAGTACTTCTCTACACTGGAAGCCATCACCTCTTCTTGATCCTGTGTAAAACAGCATAGTGACCAAGGCGATCTTGTCTCATTACTTGGTCAACTTTGGGAGGTGTGGACTGCCATGGTTCCTAAATCCTTAACCTGAATTTCCAGCTGCCTGTTGGACATGCACGGCACTCATTTTCCATCTCAAACCAGCCACTAGTTCTTGACATTATGCCACCTTAGTGTCTCATGTCTTTGTGTAATTATCTGCCAAGAGGATGACTATACCGCTAGTCTTTAAGACACTGTCAGCAATATTAGTCTCTTGCAGGGAGAAAAGGAGACTTCTCAACCTATTAGCATTACTGTGCTTGCAAATGGGACCCTGACAGAAAACTGAACCCAGAAAGGGAAGTTAAAGTCAAATGTAAAAACGCTAAGAGAAGGGTTAAAAATATTAAATATTGGGTCATTTTCAAATATTGTCTTCCTAGCTCCAGAGGGACAGGGCAAGGAAAACTAGGAGGTGTACCTAATATCAAAGGGAATTGGGACAAAGCTGCTGAGTTAATGCTCGAAAATAGCTACTTACCTTAGGAGTGTGCTCGGTCCTGAGTGGGGGCTGGCCTGAAGGAAGCGGGTGCACGTCGCTTCAGTCCATGTCTTCCTGGAAATGGACACATACACTAAGGAAACTGAAGTCAGGGCCCTACCTATGCCTTCTCTCCTTTCGTCCCACGAGCCACAGCCACAATGCCGATCTTCATCTTTGTTATCCCCTTACCTTCTTCCAACAACCAGATGGGCCGCACCATCCCCCCGTCTCCAGTTTCCCAAACTCATGCTTCACACTATGACCAAAATTATGTTCCTAAATCACAGATGTAATTGAATCTCATCTCTTCAAAAGTTTCCCTTTGCTTGTAAGATAAGATCTAAATGTGTTAAGTTTTTTCTTGTTTTGCGTTTGTATTGTTTTCCTTTAAAAAAAAGAAAGTGAGCCACTTTCTACACTCCAGCCCAGTGCCGCCTTCCACCCTTAGGCCCTACTCCAGACACTGCTGCCTCCAGGCCACACCGCCTTCCACTCTCTCCTTCTTCCCTCATCCTTCTCATTCCCAAGTAGAGTTTGCTTTCTGTCTGTTTCTGTCTTTAAGCCCTACTCGTCCTTCAAGGACCAGCCTGACTACCCCGTGAAGTCTTTGCTGGCTCCTACCTCTCACCTCCCTCTTCCACCCGCATTCAGAAGTGCTCCTTCATCAGCACCCCCATAGCACACTTCTGAATATATTTTTATTATGAAATATAAATAAGTAGAAAAGAGATTTATTATAGAGTATATGTGTGCAGTTTAAACAGCAATAATAAAATAAGTAGCTGCAGATCATTACCCAGTTAAGAAATAGAACAATGCCAGTATATATGAAGCTTTCTCTCTCTCCTCCCTCCCATCCCCATCTGCCTGAGGTAATGCCGCTTCTGAATTCTGTGCTCTTCATTCCTTTGTTTTACCTGATAGCTTTTACCACAGATAATATATGCTTTAACAATCACTTTGTTTAGTTTCACATGTTTTGAAGTTTTATAGACATAGAATTATAGTTTTTTATATTTTCTTGATTTTTTTTAGCTCAAAATCGTTTGTGAAAGCCACCGTGTCAATGTGTATTACTGTGGTTATTTATTTTCTCTACTGCACGGTTTCTTATGATACGAATATGGATTCATTTATCCATTTTCCCAGGTGGGCATTATGGTGGTTTCCAGTTTCCTACCATTAGAAATATCGCTGTATGGACATCCTTGTAAAGTCCTCCTGGTACGTGTGTGCAGGATTTCCTCTTGGGAAAAATTCCCGAACCTATTCCTAAGAGTAGATTTGCTGGGTCCTGGGGTCTGAGCAACGTCAAGTTAACTAAGTAATGCCAGAAATTTTTCCAAAGTGTTTGTAACACTATATAAACCCCCCACATGCAATAGATGAGTCCCTGCTGCTCTATAATCCTCATCAACATTTGCTATGAAAGTGATACTAAATTTCCGTTAGTATAGTGGGTGTGAGATGCTGCATCATTATAGTTTTACTTTTCCTCCTGGTTACTAATGAACAGCTTCTATGCCTGAGTTATTCATTTTCATCTTCCTGACACCTAAGTTGCTGTCTCCCCACATTTCTATTGTTATTGTTGCCTTTGCCTTGTTGACTTGTACACAGGGTAGAGACTGTAATTTTGTTGGTTATATGAATTGCAAATATCTTTTCCAGTTTGTGGCAGCTCCTTTTCCTTTATGATCTCTTTTGATGAAATCCAATTCTTAATTTTTTATATACTCCAATATATCAATGTTCTCTATTATTTGCATTTTTGTGTTTTAAGAAATCTCTTCCTATCTTAAAGTCATTTTTTCTAGAAGTTTTAAAGTTGGACTCCTCACATTTAAATCCGCAATCCATTAGGAACTGGTTTTGTGTATGGTATGAGGTAGAGATTTATCCTAAAATAATGTTTAACCACAGCATGTAGTTCATTATAGTTTACAGCAAAATTTAATGTTAGACTGTAAACCTCTTGGTATGTGATCATGTATCATAATCATCTCTGTATCTTCCACTGTCTCAGCACAAAACTGTGCACCGGGTGGGTACTCAGGAGGGTCAGGATATCATGGCCACTGACATCTCCCAGTGTCCCTGTCCTTACATGTGCTTCTGACAGCACTGGAAAGATAGCACTGCAGCAAGGAGCACAGCAGCTTCTTTCTCCACCTTGCTGGGCCCCTCCTCGGCCCCATTCCATCCTCTGCAGATGTTCTCTTAAGCAGCTTCCCTGCTCCATTCCTCGTAAGCTCAGCCAGGGAACGTTGGAACTGGCCAGCCAGTTTGTTTTGCTTAGCCTAATAGTACATCTCCCAGGAGTATTGTAGGAAGCCAGAGATAGGCCTCGGCATTGTGCAACCAGTGCCAGCCTGTGTTCAGATAATCTAGCATGGCTCAGGCATCACGAATCACGGAGAAGTATCTGTTGTGTTTTTGGATACCAGTTTCCTTAATCACAGATTGCCAGTAAAATGGATATTCCAACAGATTTACTTAGCTTCTCCACCACCAGAGTTAGTTAAGATGGCACTAAATACAAGTATAAAGTTCTTTTCTGAACCATGCGAGCATGAAAGGGAACTATTTCAATTCACAGCCTAGATATAGTCATGTGTGCTTTTTCTGTGCTTTAATTCTGAGCAATTGAGCACATATTTACTCAGTATTTATGAGAATAAACATCTCTAGAATATGCAGAGAAAAACTGCAAAGCACTAAGGGTGGCAGAGCAGCAGAAGAAAAAGAGCTTGGATTTGGGCAGATCCCAGCTTAGTCACTTCCTGGCTGGGTGTTCTCAGCTTCCTCATCAGAAAAATGGAGATCCAGACATACCTACCTTGCAGAGTTTTTGTAATAATTAAATGAGGTAATTAAAACAAGTGCACAGCACTGCATGGTGTGTTCTAGGTCATCAGTAAGTTACTTAGATGACGATGATGAAAAAGTAAGGGAGGAAGAGTGACTGTATATCATGATGAAATAAACCAGTCCAGACTCTTTGGAAATATATACTTTATGATGTTTTCATAGATCAATAACTCAGAAACAAAGCTGACTGCAATAAGAGTTATAATTATGGTAACCTTATTTTCAAAACAAAAATTGAAATGTGATCTGACAAGTAAATGAGTACAAGTGCATATTAGGATCTAATATTAGAAACTGAGATTGTCTCAGAATATCTTAGACATGCAATACCTATAGTTATAGTAGAAGCACTGATCATTTGCCCTAGGGAAGATCAATTTTGTCTTGGAGAGAATCCTCAGAGCAGATGATATTTGAGTGGGGTCCTCAAGTGCCTTCAACAGGTAGATAGAGGGAAAGAGAAAAGGAATTCCAGAGAACTGAGGGAGTATCCTAGAACAGGACAGAGATGTGTTAAGACACATCCCCCAGGTGCATTTTTATTATATAAGAAAGATTATAGATAATCCTCAGGACTCCAAAGAATCACCTGGATAGAAACAGAAGCTGGGAAATAAGATGCAGGTAAGGTTAGCAGAAACCTCAGTACCACCCCCTACCTATATCTGCTTCAGTCAAAACAGCTCTGCTGTTATGAATCATTTATTGCTTTAAGAAGGTTAAAAAATATATATTGGATAGCGCGCTTACCCCCGTCTTGCTTTCTATAACTAATCCATGTGACCCTTTAGGTGATCCTAGGATGAAATTTGCTTTGGTTATTTGCCTTGCAAAATTGTCTGGGTCCTACCTGGGACAGAGGCCAACAGTGTTGTGTGATGTCACTCAGGTCTGGGATCAGATTTAAAGACGGGGGGCCCAGGGAGGATGTGGAGCAAGCACACCCAGCCCCAAAGGCAGTCTATGGCTCAGACCCTCTGACATGTAGGCGAGGACTTGAGGTAGGGACCTGGAGTGGTAAATATTGGGTACCCCGAGGGGAGCACCTATGGGAAGCATGCAAATTGCAACATGGCAGCCTCCCTGCCTGGGCCCCAGAGGGAGATATATATATACTTTTGAGTAGGCAGGATCCTTTGGGATAGATACATTTCATGCCTGAGCTCTTTGAATTTCAGAAGGTAAATTAGAGAGGCCTCTAGAGGGAAAAAACAACTCAGATGTGTCACATGGGAAACTACACAGAATGTTGTCATCCATTGTAAGAAGAGTGTAAGAATCAGTGAATCGCAGAGTTTTTAACTGTCGGTTGTCTGTGTTCCCACTCATTTGTGCAGCCTTTTTAAGTTGGCTACACTATTAATCTGGCCACAGAGTGTTTTGGAATGAAATGAATACATGTAAAATTTCCATTTAGCTCCCAGGTATCCAAGTGGCAATGAGCCTTACATTTGGAAAAGGTAAACTAGACAATAGAACTACATTGTCTGAGAGAACATGGCAACAGTTAGAGCAATGGGGCGATGAAATGTGTCACAGCTGCCTCTGACATACTTCTCAGGGAAGTTCATACTTCACACAGTCTCATAGATCACAATAATAGATGGCACCAGTGTTCCTCTGTTAGAGGCAAAGCTCTACCTCTTTAGTGATATATTGTTGCTTTCAAACTTTTGTGGAGAATATCTAAATTTGAAAAGGGACAGATTTTTTTTTTTAATTCCCTAGATAATTCTGATGCATACCTCTTGGGTAAAACCCAGTTTTGAATATGCTGAATAGATAACTGAGCATTGAATCGACCACCGTTATAAAATACATAAGGCCAAGAAAAAAGCGAATCCTTTGTAAATCAGTTGTTTCCTAAATATTTCACTAAGAAAATAACAGGCTGGTTAAAATACTTCTACTTTTATTTATATGATTAAATCTTTAGAAAAATCACTTTTAATTTTCTTAAGACCTCTTAAACAGCTGTGGGTTAACTTCTAATAAATCCTTTGTCTGCAAATTACTATTAAAATATTTGAGTTAGTAATCAGTACTTATTACAATTTATGATACTTCACAAGTGAAGTGAAGAGATAAAGTGTGGGTATTATTCTTAAACCCAAAATTCTGATAATTAGTCACTGTATGTAACTGAAAGATTTTTGAAATTATTTGTATTTGAAAGTGAATTTGTATTTAAAAATGAGGGTAAGAGTGAGACTAAAAATGTCCAGTCCTACAAGATTTCAAGATGTATATAAAAGGCAATAGTAATGAAAACAATGGAAGTGCTGGCACTGGTGTGGTTGAGTTGACCAAAGTTTATATACTATGGGAAGCTTAGCAAAAGACAGGTAGGTGTGGAGACTTAACATGTAGTTGAGGCAACATTAATTACAATTCAGAGGGTGAGGGACAGATTCTTGATAACTGATGCTAGGACAAATGGTTATCCATACAGATAAAAATAAATCTCTACTTCAATCCATATACAGAAATCAGCTTTTGGTGGATTAAAGACTGAGTGTGAAAAGCAGACTCTTACGACTTTTAGTAGAAAATATAGGAAAAATTTTTTTTTCATTTAGGTTGATAAGGATTTTTTAAATAAATCATAAAAAGCCCAAACCACAGTAAAGAAATATTACTGATAAATCTGATTCCATTAAAATTTTAAGTGTATCTATGACAGAACACCATGAACCAAATGAAAAGACAAGCCTCACATTAAGAGAATGTGTTTACAATACATAAAACAGAAAAAGGCATGCTATCCAGAACATATAAATAATAAAGAACTTTTATGAATTAATAAAAAGGCAACCTAATGGAGAAAAATGGAGAAATGCATTATGAAGATATTTATGAAAGAAGAAACCCAAATGGGTAATAACATCTGCAAAGATGTTCAACATTAGCAAAAAGCCAGTTAAAGCAATAAGATAACATTTTACATTCATAAGATTGTCAATACTTTAAAAGTCTGGAAGTTCCAAACATTGGCAAGGATGTGGGAAACTGGGAACTCTCACTCACTATCGGTGATAAAATAAATTGGTGCCGCCACTTTGTAGACTAATTTGGAAACATCGAATAAAATTAAAGATATGCATATTTAAATCAGCACTCCACTGCTATGTGTATACCCTGTTCTTGCTCAAATAACCAGGAGACATTTTCAACAATGTTTATTGCTGTACAGTATGGTTTTTAATTGCAAATATTGGAACCCTAAATGTGCATCAATAGAACAGAAAAATAAACTAAAGAATATGTATATAATGGAGTATTACATAGTAGTTAAAATAAATGAACTATATCCACTACATGAATAAATTTTAACAACATAAGTTTGAGTAAAAAACCAAGTTACAGAACCACATATGTAATGCTAGTTATAGAAAGTATAAAAAGTTGCAATATACGTATTATTTATGGACATATACATATGAAGTAAAAGTAATAAAAACAGGAGAAAGAATGACAAGCATCAGCTACAGAATGGTGGTTACCCTTGTAAGGGAAGGGAATGAATTCAGAAAGCATGCAGGGGTCTCCAACTCTGTCCATAAGATTTTCTTTTTTATGCAGAAGAGTTTGAAGCAATTGTCACACAATATTAACCTAATTAAAATCTGGTTGGTAAGTGCAAGGATGGATGTTTTATTACTCTCAACTCTTATTTTAAATATTACATAATTTTAATAAGAACAAATGATATTTTTCATCATAGATTTATTCATCCAAGAAGGGTCCCCAAAAAGTCAAATGTAAACTGCACCCTGTCCACAGATCTATTAGTGCACAAGTCATCTGGGACAAGGAGTTGCCCTTTCTACATTTAAATCTCTAGACCAGGGGTCAGCAAACTTTTTCTTTAAAGGCCCAGATAGTAAATATTTTTTCACTTTGTGGACCACACAGTCTTGGTCACAACTACTCAGCTATACACAGTAATAGTACAAATGCAACCATACACAATATGTAAGTGAGTAAATTTTATGTTTCAATAAAATGTTACATTTTTTTAAATGCAGTGAACTGGATTTGACCTGTGGGCCATAGTTTATGAATCCCTACTCAAACCCAGAGAAACCAAAATTCCAAATGTTACCCTTCAGTCCAAAATATAACCCCAATCATTAGTGTTTTATATATTCAAGTTTAAAGTGAGTTTGAAAGTCACTTATTGAGTAAAATGTAATATAACATTTTTCAAATGCTTACCATGTGTCAGGCACTGTGCTAAATTTACATACACCTCTCATAAGATCTTCCCAACAACCTTATGAGATAAACAGCATTCCCACTGTCAGATGAGAAAACTGAGACTTGCAGAGGTTAAGTGGCTTGTCTAACATCTCTGAGTTAGTAAGTTATATTAGTCATAAGACACAAACCCAGGGCTCCTGATGCCACCAAGCCCATGCTGTTAATCCCCTCTACAGTATCCTATATGCCTTTACAACATAAATTATTTAATATAAACTAATGGAATTTAAAAATCAAAACACAGAATACAACTGATATAATCAGTTCTAATAGTAAACACACATTATGGACATTTTAGTTAGCAACCCATTTTCTTTAGAAAATCTTGACTAATAACGACTTAAGAAATAAAAATGAAGTCACTTTTCAATCATTGAGAGTGAGGATGAGCAAGTAGAATTCATAATCACCAAGTTTCATCTAACTCCCTGTTTTTATTGTTATTCCTCTGCACGTGATACGGTGATACAGCCTGGATCTCACTATCTAGGAAATGGTGATTCAGGCCACAACCAAGGACAGAAGACTAAGTGCCCTGCACCCCTCCATTACCCATAGGTTGAGTAGACATGACAGAAAGGTAACTTGGGGCTTGAGCCACCTACCTGGTGGGGTATTTTCTGGCCAAAGAGGCTATAAGTTGTATTATCCATAGTGGAGGAAAGAGGTGCTATGGAAGAGGAAGAGAACCAACCTCATCTGTGTCTCGCAACACAAAGAGGAAACTCTATATCAGGTCTTCCAAAGAAGTAACCCAGACATCCTCAAGAGAGAAGCAGCATTTGGATGTCCACCGAATTTAAATTTCCTGAAATCAGAAACCTTGTCTTCCTTGATCTCACCACATCCCAGCACCTAGAACACTCCCTGGCACAAAGTGTGCTCTCAGTTAAGATCTGCCCCCTGCCCCGCACCTCCCCTGCACACACACACACACACACACACACACACACACACACACACACGCACAAGATCTGCCACACAGAATAATAGCATCAAAAAGAGGAGGACAGACTTGCAGCCAGTAGCTCTTGATCTCTCAAGTGAATGCTGCCATCAGGGCTTCTCTAGCAGACTGGAGAGATAAGGGAGAAGAGTGAGGGGTTGGGAGAGAGGAGAACAAGGCCCTTTCCCCACTTAAGTAGCTCAAGCCTTCAGCCTAATCTGCAGTGAGAAGGGGGAGCTTTTAATTGAAGGAAGGGTTGCAGTGTTAACTGCACTATACTTTTTTAATAGCTAAAAGTGTTGAAAAAATGGAATTGGACTGCTACACAGCAAGAAAGGGGTCGGGGAGGTCAACAGAGCACAGCTGTAGCAGTTATTGGAAAAATAAATCAATTACACATTTACACACCAGTGACTAGGGACACTTGAAACAAACAAACAAATTACATTACTAATGTGTTATTACATTACTAATGTGCTACCCTTGGAAAACAAAGGTGATTAGAGAACAAGAATTCTCCATTAGGACGAACCTACAGAATTTTCTAGGAATGGTGATGAATTTCAGAGTTTCCATTCACACGTTTATATGCAGTTCTTTTGGCAGCAAGAGGCCCATATTTGTTAAAGGACTAGGCAACATCGTACCAAAAACAATGCAAGACTGTGCAGAGACAAGGTAGGAGGGGTCAGCTGCCAGAAGGAGCAATATGAAGGCTGATTTGAGGGACCATACTGAGAGATAGTCAAAGATTACTAGGAAGTACAAGAAACAGAATGGAAGAGATGACAAGGACCATAGTTCAAGGTAGGAGCCAAGGACAGAAAACCAGAAAATTCACTAGAGAAAGAGAACGACAGGGACAGATGAAGCATCATGAAGTGGATCCAAGTGCTTCTTGAATGCCCACCCACACAACATGTTAAAGATACCTGTCCAACCCAAATGAAGGGGTACAGCCAGTGGTGTGGGACAGCTCAAGCTGACTAAGCGTGCCAAGATTAACCTGACATCTTGGTACCAATGGCAATCCCTATGCATTATTCATCAGTTAAGCAGATCCCAGTGTAAAAAAATGAGTTAGAATTTCACTTACCAAAATTAAGTTGACTTTTCTTTGTTTCTCTAGCTCATAGAGAGTACATTTGCCTGTTTGTGTTGCTTGAGAATTAAATGAGATAACGCTTCTAACATGCCTAGAAAGTATCTGGCATGGGACTATGTTAAATAAGTGCTAATTACTGTGAAGGATCAATTTTTTCATTTGGGTGGTTCACAACTGCATAATAAAGTGTTGGGTAATTAATTGAGAGTTTAGTATAGAGATAGGAATCTAAATAAATGTATGTAGTAGCATAAGTGTAAATATTCACACAAAGAGCTGAAAATAATTTGAGTCTAGTTAGGATGCATCATAGAGTCATTTCACTTAGCTGCCTTTCTCAAAATAATTAATTCTGGGCCCTGGATGGTGTGGCTCAGTCCTTTGGAGCACGCTGCCATGCACAGAACTGTTGCGGGTTTGATTCCCAGTCAGGGCACATACCTAGGTTGCAGGTTAGATCCCCAGTTGGGGCAATTATGGAAGGCAACTGATTGATCTTCTCTGTCACATTGATGTTTCTCTCCCTACCCCTCTCTCTAAAATCAATAAACATGTCCTCAGATAAGGATTTAAAAAATTAATTATGAAACTTATTTAATAGCAACAGCAAGTTGTACTCTGGGCCCAGTGGAGGGTGTCTCACATATCGTATTCCCAACTGCAGCCAACTATCATGACTTCACATCAAATTGCATTTCTTTTCTCCACCCAATATTTCATGTGCTTTGTCAAATCCAGGAGTTATTTTTCCAGAATTTGGTAAAGGAGTAGAGGGAGCAAGATGACTGTGATCAAGATGTAAGTGGGAAACTCTTCTTTTGAAAATGGTTGATTGGCCATGGGATGTATGTGGAATTCTGAGAGCAGCATAGTTACATTAATGAGACAGTTATTAACCTAAACTGCAAAGTGGGGAGAGTTCAAAAGGTGCATTGCGAAGCTACGACAAACCAGAGACTTTTTATTCTAGTGATTTAAAAAGCTTTACATTTTTATTTCCAATTAACCTATCCATAGTGATGTCACTTAAATACTCCTAAGGAATATTATCTTCTCATTATTGCCAGAAAACATGCTGCCCAATTTCATAGCTCAGCTGTTCTCATGCATGGATGGACAATCTGAATTAACTTGAACAGAAACAAGATTTTTAGGCACTCGGCTACATTCCTAGTTGTAAAATTTAAGTAATTAAAATGTGACTTCAAATAGCAAAAGAAAATAAAGTGGATAATGTTTATTTTGTGCATCAAAATGATAGTGATACAATGCTATTCTAACTTTCTATTTATTCAGTGTTAGCATATCAATAGAAAAATTATTGTAATCCACATATTCATTGCCAGTTCAATTGAATATTGTGCCAATGAGTAAAGATCCTCTGGAGAGCTGTCTTAAAATTAAGCTATTAAAAAGAGACTGTATTTTCATTACAACCAAAGATAGTTGACCCCAGGCCCATGAGTTTTTCTGCCTTGAGTACATACCCCTTGTACAAGTCAAAATTGGGCACAAGGACATCAATTATTCTGTTAATCTGAACTCTGACACCATAAAAATAACATTTATTCAAGGAGATAGTAGTTGAAGTGATCAGGAAAGTTCAGACCCATAAAGTACTAACTAGACTTATTCACAATTATATTCTCATACCTTTCTTCAGGTCTCTTTCTCATCTTACTCATGCTTGAATGAGCCTGGACTGCAAAGCTCTTCATGATGCATGATTATGTGTATAATTTTAAACAATATTGCAAAGATTAATAATAAGTTACAAACATATTAATTTCTTGTTGATGTAGAAGAAAATTTTAACTCTTAACTAAGTAAAAACCTACTCTTCTGCCTTTCTCCATTCCTCAACAATGCTGGTTTTGAGAATGGAGAAACTGTGCCCTGTCTTATTACTTCACTTATAAGCTATATGGCCTCTCACAAATCTCTATTTGTCCCTGAAGCTCAGAGTCCTTGCCTTAAAGTAAGGATAATAGAATCCAGACATTAAAAGGTTAATAAGATGGGCTCCTTGTCCTCAAAATAGTGGGTGTATTATCAGCAACAGCTTTTACCTCCACATGAATCAGTCAGCCAATCATTTCCTCTCTCTCTCCCCACCTCGCTCCCTCCCTCCCCTGCCCCTCCTCCTTCATGCACCAGTCAGAACTGTGCTAGATGCCACAAAGGACATTGTAGAAATAAAATGTATTATGTTATAAAATGTGGTCTCTGCCCTGAAGCTGTAGTGAGGGAAGTATAACCTGAGTCCCATATGAATTTATTTCCCAGTACTTCTCACAGGACTCAGTAAATACAAAAATTAATGTCTGCTTTTAGCCAGTTACGCCAGAAAAAAGCATGTTTACTCCATAAAGGAAAGAGATGCCTCCACCTTATGGCTGGGTCTTCTCCAGCAGCTTCCTGGTGTTGAAGCATTGTTTCTAAGCTTGCTTCTCACTGCAAGGAGAAAGCTGTGTTGTTTTTATTATTATACGCTTTTCACTTTCTTCAAATTGTAACACTTGTTAGGGACTTTTGTTAAGACTTTGTTCTCACAAATTTAAGGTTACCCTTGACCAAAATGAACTAGATAGCACTTATTCATTCATTTGAAAAACGTTTATGAGGCTCTTATCCTGTGCTAGGCTCCTTAGTCAATGGTGAAAAACAACAGTGAGCAAGGCACTGTCCTGACCTCAAAGTCCCATCTCTCTCAAACGCCCACACACACTCAGCTCCCCCCAAGACAATCCCTCTTCCATTAACCATTTCTACTGTGCACAGTAATAAATTGTGTCCCCACTACAAGCAACTTCTTGTTACTTTTTATTTTTAAGGCAGTATGTTAGCTACTATTAAAGGGTGCTATCCCGCTTTCCAGTTTATAATTTCATAGGGGCAGAGATGGTGGTGGATGGAATAAATGTAGAAACTATAACAAGAGGCAGGGCTAAAGTAAGTGTTGTAAGGGAGGCATGGTAAGGTGCAGTGGCCTGAGGACAGGAAGACAAATTTTCCCTTGAAATGACCAAGGATCCTTCACAGGGAACTTGAGTGGAGTCTTGAAGGGTGGGCATGATTACAAGAGAGCTGGGAAAAGTCAGGGAGAATAGCAAGAATCACTAGCCTAAGCAAGGGCAAGAGCAAAAATGCAAGGTGAGAGAACCCAGCAAAGAACGGAGGAATGAGAAGCTGCAGAGTGGTGGGGATGAGCTGCAAGGTGGACAAGGTCACACTGTGTCAAGGAGTTCGGAATCTGTTCAAGAAATACAGAGGAAGAGGGTAGGTGTTTGAGGAGAGAGACCAAGGCAGAAGTGAGCTTTAAAAGATAACTGTGGCAACCCAATGGCCTGGAAGAAGAGGGAGAGGAGAGTGAATGGTGAACGGAGGGAAGAGAAGTGGGAAATGACAGGCAGTTGCTGGAGACAAGGTGGGTGTAGAACAGTTGAAGCTGCTAGATGCAAAGGCAACTCTGAAATCTTTAGCAATTTTTAAAATTCAACTCAGTAACTCTGATGCCACTTAGCTTTCTATATGATACCTTAAGAGGCTATGTGAGTAAAAATGAAATATGAAATCAAAGTTTTCCAAAAACAACTTCTTCGGTATGGGCAAGGTTACTGTCACCTGATTTTTTGGTCTTGTTCTTGAGTTATTTCTTAAAGCCTTTGTCTTAGTTTGTTCAGGCTGCTATAACAAAATACCACAGACTGGGTAGTTCACAAACAACAGAAATTTATTTCTCATGGTTCTGAAGACTGCAAGTCCAAGATCAAGGCCCTGGCAGATTAGGTGTCTGGTGAAGACCTACTTCTGGGTTCAGAGACGGTATCTTTTCGCTGAGTCTCACATGGTGGAAGGGAGAAGGGAGCTCTCTGGTCTCTTATAAGAGCAGCAGTCCCACTCGTGAGGGTTCTGCCCTCATGATTTAAGCACCTCCCAAAGGCCCCACCTCCTAGTACCACCACTCTGGGGGTCACAACCCCAACATATGAATTTTAGGGGGACACAGCAACCTTTATTTGTCATATTTATTAATTATTGTAAAATCTATCCCCACCCCACACACACCCCAACCCTGTGTTGGTGCTTCTTTTGTCACACCTCCTCCCTCAGATCATTCTCTTTCCTTTTCTGCCCTATTCTGTGTCCTGGGACTGTGTCCACAAACTCACCCAAACTCTCCTGCCCTCGAGTTCCCTGTTAGATCTGGCCAATGAGAAGCAGTAGCATACCGGAGGGCAGGAAGAGAGAATGTGTTTTCATTTTCTTTTTCTGCTGGAACAAATTGGCACATACTTAGTAGATTACACCAACACTAACTTATTTTCTTGCGGTTCTGGAGGTCAGAATTCTAAATCAGTGTCTCTGGGTTAAAATCAGGCTGTTGTGTCAGGGGGGCTGGTTCCTTCTGGAGGCTCTAGGGGAGAATCTATGTTCTTGCCTTTTCCAGCTTCTGGAGCCAACTACTTTCCTTGGCAATGAGACCAGGCAGTGCTCCTACCTTTACAACCACAGCCCCGTCAGGCAGTCCCTGTTTCATGGTTCCATCTTCCATACCAGCAGCAGAGCATCGTCTCTCATCTCAGACCACTGCTCCTGTCCTTACATCTCTCTCTGACGTTGACCCTTGTAATTACATTGGGTCTACTCAGCTAAGGCAGGATAATCTTCCCATCTCGAGGTCCTTAACTTAAGCACATCTGCAAAGTCCCTTTTGCCATGTAAGGTGACATATTCACACATTCCAGGGACTAGACACGGATGTCCTTTGTGGGGACATTATTCTGTCTGCCATTGAGAGCCTGGGGTATTTCTTACCCTAGATGCTGGAGACCAGGCAGTGCTCCTACCTTTACAACCACAGCTCCAGTCAGGCAGCCCCTGTTTCATGGTTCCAGCTCCCACTAGACCCTTGTACCTTTATTTTCTCCCCCAGGGCCTTCCAGATCATGGGTGGTAATGGCATCTGCTATGCATATCCTTCAGTGCCTCAACAGCCCTCTGCAGTAGTCTTAACCCTGCCCACACCTCTGAAATAGTCCCATCATTAAACTATCTTCAAAATCCCAGGTCACTGACACACCAGCCACCGGTTTTGGTATACCTTATCACGCTCTAATTCACACTATTAACATGTGAGGCCTAGAACTGGCACACACAAAGTAAATGTAAATGTAGTATGCAAGTAGATTGGCCTCAGGAAAATGTTAGCCTGTGCCCGTATCACAGTCATCCCATAAAGCCTCATGTTTGCATCTGAAAAACAAATATATCTGATTAGATAAGCATGCAGAATAATAATCCCTTTTTTTTCCCCTCAATTACTGCCAGGGAAGGGAAATAGTCTACATAGAGTCCACAATAGGAAGTTTTCTCTTTGATTTCCTTTTGTTTATTTTTCAATCAACTAGAGAAAATGACTTCATGACCTAACATTAGTGATTTCTGGGCAAATGGATAAGCCACTAGCTGAGCTGCCAATGATAGCTTTCTGTTCTTGCTCAGGCAAATAATTTTAAAATATTTCCAAAGTCTCTTCCTCTTGCCTGAGCAGTTAAACCAGCATATGAAAATGGAATCATTGTGTTTTTCCTTCTAGAAAATATTTTGCTTCAGCCAGCTTGTCTTTAAAATCTGTGTTTGCATTTCTGTCTGTAGCTACACTTGGAGCCACCCCTCTTTCTTAGCTTAGGGCTTGAATCATCTGCCCAGCACTCAATAAGATTCTTTTTCTGGGAACTATTTATCTAAACTCACAGAATAAAGAATAGCATTAACATTCTATAGATTTCCTAAAGGGCAGCACTTACCAAATCAACAGAAGAATTTTTTGAGGTTTTAACCTCCAAGTGATATTTTAAGAAAAAGCATTTGTTTCATTTCTCCATTAAATATCCTCAGTAGATCAGCTGCTTCTCTCCTAAATTTATTATGAAAAGCTTACCAGTTTTCCATTTTTCTGTCTTCTACCATGATGATGATGATGATGATAACTGTAATTAATAATAAAATATTATATTTGTATAGTTTAGAGTGTACAAGGCACTTACATACACTTCATATTATTTGATATGATTAAACCTGGTTGACATATATCATGAAACCAAGAGTAAAACTTTTTACAGATCTTGGTTAAACAATAAGGAGCATAGAGTGAAAAAAAAAAGCTTCTGAAAAATTCCTTCTGTCAATAATTCATTGAACAAATATACATGGCGTTTGGCCATGTGGCTGAGTCTCTGCTCTTGGAGAGTTTATGGTGTAGTGATAGGCAATGGCCAATACTTTTAAAGAAAGGGCCTCGCCTGGCCGGGTGTGGCTCAGCGGTTGACTGTCGGCCTAGGATCCAGGAGATCCGGGTTCAATTCCCAGTCAGGGCACATGCCCTGGTTGCAGGCTGCAGCCAATCAATGACTCTCTCATCATTGATGTTTCTATTTCTCTCTCTGCCTCTCCTTTCCTCTCTCTGAAATCAATAAAGATATATTTTTAAAAAAATAAATAAATAATAAAGAAAGAAAGAAGGAAGGAAGGGAGGGGGAGAGAGAGAGAGAGAGAGAGAGAGAGAGAGAGAGAGAGAGAGAGAGAGAGGAGGGAGGGAGGGAGGGAGGGAGGGAGGGAGGAAGGAAGGAAGGAAGGAAGGAAGGAAGGAAGGAAGGAAGGAAGGAAGAAAGAAAGAAAGAAAGAAAGAAAGAAAGAAAGAAAGAAAGAAAGAAAGAAAGAAAGAAAGAAAGAAAGAAAGAAAGAAAGAAAGAAAGAAAGAAAGAAAGAAGAAGGAAGAAAGGAAGGAAGGAAGGAAGGAAGGAAGGAAGGAAGGAAGGAAGGAAGGAAGGAAGGAAGGAAGGAAGGAAGGAAGGAAGGGAGCCTCAACTCAGACAGGTGGGATCATGGAATGCCTCCTGGATGTGGTCATTCCTGGGGTTTGTCCTAGCGGATGAGTAGGCTTCAGCTGTTTGAAGGGAGGAGTGCAGACTCTAGACAAAGGGTACAGTATGTGCAAAGGCACAGAAAGAGAAATACTTTAGAATGGCAGAAAGAAATCACCCAAAGAGCATACATAGAGCAGGGGAGCGAGGATGTGAAGATCGGAACATCAATGCCAATTAAAAGCCCTAGAAGAGTAAGGAAATTTAGAAGTAAACAATCTAATAAAATTCTCTGCATGAGATGAGTGTCGGTATTTGACAAGGATAAATGTAAGCTTTGGTGAGAAAGACACCAAATTGTAATTTAGAGTTGACTTCCAGGACTAAGCACAGCATCATCTTTAAATTTCACATATATTTCCATATTTTGATTTAGAGAATTTTAAAGTCAGAATGAAAAATGGAGGCTCCTGAATGGAGAACTCCCCTGAATCTCCACCAAAGCTGATCCCCTGATTTGAAGGACCTGCCAGGGCACCACCTCCACCACAGGTAGTTGCTGAGGTCAAAGACTGAAAATTTTTTGAGCTGTGACTGAACCTTTTCTAAAGGGTTAATTCACACACACACACACACACACACACACACACACACAAAACACATGGAATAAAGTACACCTCCCACATCAAGTGACAGTAGCCTATCACGTCTTATACCCACTTGTTCCCCTCACTTTCAAGGCCCTTCTAAACAGGTATATGCTCAGGCATAACCTTGATTAAAGACACTTCTATAAATCCATAAGGGCTATTTCACACTTCTACTTTGATGAGGTTTTTTGAGAGATGTTGGGAAGTTTTCTTTTTTAAGTGATTACTATCTAGAATATAGTATAAAGAGAGTCTCAGGCAGTTTTCAACCTATAAACTGAGGCAAATAAAATTCACAGAATTTTGTTGCTCTCAAAATGTGTTTCGGTTTCCAATTGGAATAGAAGTTTTCTTTCTGGAAAAGCCTGCTGACTTGAACCCCTGTGCCTTGCTGAAGCAACTGTGCACAACCATTTAGAATAATAGCCAGGTCCTATAGTAAGCAGTAGGATCTCATCTAATTCAATCACAAGTCTAGTGTAAGAAATGGGAAGGTTAACCAAAACACTCAGTGTGACCCCTGGGTGATATTTTTACTGTAATAGTTATTAAAAGATATTTAACACAGATTAATTGTGAAAACAGCTATTACATATTAAAGGTTACCAGCATCAAATTTGAAAACCAGTTTGTCTTTTGCTCCAGGTTGGCCCAGTGTCCTGTTTTCAGAGTACTCATGATGGTGCCCATGACAGGCAGCAGGGAGGACTCTAATTCTGACTTTTTTGTTGTTGTTGACAGTATTACAGATGTCCTCCATTTTCCCCTCTTTTGCACCCCTCTCCTCAGCCCCCACCCCACTCCAGGCCTTCACCATACTATTGTCTGTGTCCATGGACTAGGCATATATTCATATATGTTCTTTGGTTCATGTCTTCCCGTTCTCCCTCACCCTCCTCCCCTCTGAGATCCCTCAGTCTGTTCCATGCATCCATGCCTCTGGACCTATTTTGTTCGTCAGTTTATTTTATTCATTAGATTCCACATATAAGTGAGATCGTGTGATATTTGTCTTTCTCTGGCAGGCTTATTTTCTTAGCATAATAATCCATGCTGTTGTAAAGGGCAATAGATCCTTTTTTTTTACAACTGCATAGTATTCCATTGTGTAAATGTCCCACAGCTTTTTTATCCACTCATCTACTGATGGGCACTTGGGCTGTTTCCAGATCTTAGCTATTGTAAATTGCACTGCTATGAACATAAGGGTGCACAAGTTCTTTTTTATTAGTATTTCAGGATTTTTAGGATATATTCCTAGAAGTGGGATCACTGGGTCAAAAGGCAGCTCCATTTTTAATTTTTTGAAGAAATGCCATACTGTTTTCCACAGTGGCTATTCCAGTCTGCATTCCCACCAGCAGTGTACCAGGTTTTTCTCCACATTCTCACTAGCACTTGTCATTTGCTGATTTGTTGATGGTAACCATTCTGCCAGGCTTGAGGTGATACCTCATTATACTTTTAATTTACATCTCTCTGATGATTAGTGACATTGAGCATCTTTTCATATGTCTATTGGCCATCTGTATGTCCTCTTTGGAGAAGTGACCATTCAGGTCCTTTGACCATTTTTTAATTGGATTGTCTTACTCTTGTTGAGTTGTATAAGCTCTTTATATATTTTGGAAGTTAACCCCTTATCAGATGTATCATTGGAAAGTATGTTCTCCCATACAGTGGGCTCCCTTTTCATTTTGTTGATGGTTCCTTTTGCTGTGCAAAAGCTTTTTAGTTTGATGTGGTCCCATTTGTTTATTTTTTCCTATGTTTCTCTTGCCCTAGGAGATGTTTTGGTGAAAATACTGCTACATGAGATGTATACGATTTTACTGCCTATGTTTTCTTCTAGGATTTTTATGGTTTCCCAACTTACATTTAAGTCTTTTCTCCATTTTGAGTTTATTCTTGTGTATGGTGTAAATTAGTGGTCTAGTTACATTTTTTTCCATGTACCTGTCCAATTTTCTCAATACTGTTTATTAAAGAGACTGTCTTTATTCCATCATATGCTCTTGCCTCCTTTATCAAATATTAATTGACCATAATGGCATGGGTTGATTTCTGGCTTCTCTGTTCTGTTCCATTGATCTATATGTCTGTTCTTGTGCCAGTACCAGGTTGTTTTGATTACAATGGCTTTGTACTGTAGTTTGATATACAGTATCGTGACCCTTCCAACTTTGTTCTTCTTTCTCAAGGTTGCTGAGGCTATTCGGGGTATTTTAGGTTCCATACAAATTTTTGGAATATTTGTTCTAGATCTGTGAACTATGCTGATTGTATTTTAATAAGGATTGCATTGAATCTATAGATTGCTTTGGGTTGTATGGACATTTTAATGATGCCATGATGTCAATCCATGAACACAGTATATTCTTCCACTTATTTGTATCTTCCTCTTTTTCTTTTTCCAGTGTCCTGTAGTTTTCAGAGTACAGGTCTTTTACCTCGTTGGTTAAGTTTATTCCTAGGTATCTTTTTTAGTTGTTGCAATGGTAAATGGGATTGTTTTTTCAGTTTCTCCTTCTGAGAATTCATTATTGGTGTATAAAAATGCCATCGAGCCTGGCCGGGCATGGCTCAGTGGTTGAGCACCAACCTAGGATTCAGATTGCACATGCCCGGGTTGCGGGCTTGATCCCCAGTCGAGGGTGTGCAAGAGGCAGCCGGTCAATGACTCTCTCATCGTTGATGTTTCTATCTCTCTTTCTCCCTCTCCCTTCCTCTCTCTGAAATCAATAAAGATTTTTTTTTTAATGCCATCAATTTCTGGGTGTTAATTTTGTATCCTGCTACTTTGCTGAATTTATTTATTAAATCTAGTAGCTTTTTGGTGGAGTCTCAGGGTTTTCTATGTATAATATCATGTCATCTGCAAATAATGACAGTTTTACTTCCTCCTTTCCCATTTGGATGCCTTTTATGTTTTCTTCTTGTCTGACCCCTGTGGCTAGGGCTTCCAATACTATGTTGAATAGGAGTGGTGAAAGTGGACACTCCTGCTTTGTTCCTGCTCTTAGGGGAAACGCTTTTAGTTTTTGCCCATTGAGTATGATGTTGGCTGTAGATTTGTCATATTTGGCCTTCATTATGTTGAGGTATGATCCTTTTATTCCCACTTTGCTGAGAGTTTTTATCAAAAATGGGTGCTGGATTTTGTTGAATGCCTTTTCTGTGTTTATTAATATGGTCATGTGGTTTTTGTCTTTCATTTTGTTTATGTGATGTATCATGTTTATTGACTTGTGAATATTGTTCCAGCCTTGCATCCCTGGAATAAATCCCACTTAGTCATGGTGTATGATCTTTTCAATGTATTGCTGATTCTGATTTTCTAATATTTTGTTGCGGATTTTAGCATCCATGTTCATCAGGGATATTGGCCTGTAATTTTCTTTCTTTGTAGTGTCTTTATCTGGTTTTGGAATTAAGATAATTCTGGCCTCGTAAAAAGAGCTTGGAAGTGTTCCTTCCTCTTGAATTTTCTGGAATGGTTTGAAAAGGATAGGTGTTAGTTTTTCTTTGAATGTTTGATAAAACTCACCTGTGAAGCCATCTGGTCCAAGACTTTTGTTTGCTGGGCGTTGTTTTTTATTACTGCTTCAATTTCATTAGTTGTTATTGGTCTATTTTGGTTTTTGGATTCTTCCTGACTGAGTTTTAGAAGACTGTATGTTCATCCATTTCCCCCAGGCTGTCCAATTGTTGGCATATAATTGTTCATAGCTGACTTTTTTTTTTCTGGCCCTTTATTATTTCTTTCAGACTCAGCCTCTGTTCCTGTTTCTCTCAGTCCTTCAGCATTTGTTTCCTTAACTTTACCTGTCTCTAACAATTTTTGTAGGTCACCATTACTGAAACCTCATTTGGTCTCCTGTAAGTACTACTGAAATTGTTTTGGTTTGACTGGAAGTGTTTAAGGCAGTATTTCAAGAAAGGTTAAGCTATGCTGAGGTGCACTTAAGCTGAACTATGTAGTGTGAACAAAGACTGCTACTGTTACTGAAAAGCAAACCTAACACTCATTTACTCAACAGTAATGAACCAAGAGACTACTTGTCAAGAATTATGACAGGTATAGTTGCGCAAAGACAATAGGTGTGTTCTCTTGAGAGCTCTTGAATCAGCAGAAGAAATCAGATTGTAAGTGAAAAATTCTGATGGAGCTAACTTGTGACCTCATATCATTAGCCAAAAAAATTGGTCATAGCTAGGTCTTTCATAAAATAAGGAATAGAGATATCCATTGTTTATTGCATAAAATCCTAAGGGGTTCAATTCCTCACACTCAGTTATAATCTAATATCATTTCAGTCATATAATAATGTGAAATAGGCTCTTATGGTGCAGCCATAGTCTGAGTGCAGCTAACTGATTACACCTGTAAAGCATGTTTGCGGAGATGTCCGAGCCAGCCTTGAGCAGAGACCACCATGACTAGGGGTGAAATAAATCCAGGATTAATGTAATTCTTAGAAAGATTTCTTTGAGTCAAATCAAATACTTTCTATATGGCTTTGCTACAAAAATGCATAAAGTACAGAGTTTACATTTTTTTCCTTGCAACTTGTACTATTAACCACTTAAAAAATATTGAAACTTTTATCTTTACATGTCTTGACTTTCCAATAAAAAGAGAAAAGGTTTTGCTCAGCCCCACATGGCGATGCACAGTAAGGCAGTGCCACTGCAGATCCCAGACACCTGGCAGGAGCTGGCAGAGCTTATGAGGTAGAAGCAGGAGCTGGAGGAAACACTGGCAAACTTGGAAAGACAGACCTATGCTTTTGAAGGAAGCTACATGGAAGCACGCAGATGTATGGCAATATTATTCATGGCTGGGATAGGTATCTGACCAACCAAAAAAAACCCCAGTAATGAAAACAATGGAAGAAACCAGAAGTTTAAGGAAGCTGAACGGCTCTTCAGTAAATTCTCAATGACTTCAGCAGCCGCAGTAAGTGCATTGGCAGGAGTTTAGAACCAGTTCATTGAAAAGAGGGAATCAGGAAGTGGGACCGAAAATGATACTTCTCCAGACCTCCACAGTCAGAAAATGAGCCCAATTAGGAGGACCCTGAGGATCTGGATGGACCTGTAGAAGGAATGAAACTGCAGAAGGCTGCTTCTTCTCCCTCTCAGGACGTCATCACAGCAGCCATAAAAAATGAAGAATAAAAACTGTTCAGGACTGATCTGAAGTTAAACAAAATAAACCATGTTCTGCCTATTAGAAGACTCATTAGTGCAGAAGCTTCCAGGCAGTAGAACCCTGCTTCCCTCCTCTGGCCTCACAGAGATAAACATCCCTTGCCTCAGTGCTGGCCACCCACCTTGGCTTTCCCAGGCCCAGGGCCTGAGACTCTAAGTAGTTTGTACTTAAATATGGTGACAAAAAGTCATTTCTGTAAGACCACATTGATTCTTTTAGTTTGTGTCATGTTTAGTAACTAAACTACAGGAAGACCAAGACATGGTTGTAATACCAGCAAGTTGCTAACTGAATCTCCCTTCTTGGACTGATTATCTCCCCCAAAACTGGCCGGCACCAGCTTCATCTGTGATACCCATTGAGAAATGGTCTCTGCTTTTGTTTTATGCTGAAAGTAGAGCACAGGTCACATTTCAGAGGGAGGCTATAAATACCTGGCATTTTCTTTGTTTGTGTTTTATCATTTTTCTGCTGTTGTTTTTTTGTTTTTGTTTTTGTTTTGTTTGTTTGTTTGTTTGTTTTTTATTATTTTTATTTTTTTATTTTTTTTATTTTATTATTGTTTAAAATATTACAGATGTCCCTTTTTCTCCCCAATGACCCATTCCACCCTGTTCCTTCCCCCTCCCCAGTCCCTCTCCCCACCATTGTCCATGTCCTTGGGTTGTGTATATATGCACATAAATTCTTCGGTTACTCTCTCCCCCTCCACCCACCCGCCCTCCTCCATCCCTCTGACATTCATCAGTCTCATCTATGCTTCCATGTCATTGAATTTATTCTGTTCATTAGTTTATTAAGTTCTTTAGATTCCACATATAAGCGAGATCATGTGATATTTGTCTTTTGCTACCTGGCTTATTTCACTTAGCATAATATTCTCCAGGTCCATCCATACTGCCCCAAAGGGTACGAGATTCTTCTTCCTTACAGCTGCGTAGTATTCCATGGTCTGCTGTTGTTTTTATCATCTTATTTTCTTTTGAGGCTTTTGTAATGACTTTGTACAGCTCATACCTTCCTGCTGACATATCTAATAATCTGTTTCATGGAGTTGCCAATGTTCTTAAACTGAAAGTAATCTGGTTTACCATAAACAAAATGGGGAACTTGGCTCTTTGGTTTTTGCAGGGGAAAGGTAAAGAGTGTTTATTTAATAATTACCAATCTTAAATCTTTATGAGTTGGAAGCAATTTCTTGTTCAAGGAATAAGAAAAGCTGAAAAACATAAGTTGAAATCCGTCCTTTTAAAATATTTTTATTCTTTTGTATAAATAAAATTTCACAGGCTTTGACTTCTCATGCTTTACTTTTAAACCTGAGATTTTTTTCACTTATTTTATTTATTCATATAATACCTTGTGGAAATTTCTTTTTCCATCTTTTCTCTCTTTGCTGGTATTTGCCTGATTAAATAGTGCTCTAAAAATCACTAAGGCATATGGAAAGACTCAAGATTGCACTCATAGCTGATAACAACATATGGAGTTCTTGAGCAGAGTGAAAGATAGTATCAATGAGAGCCATCAAAGCCCAACAGATCCCCCATACTTAAAGGGAGTTGTGGGCTGAGGAATTTGCTGATTATTGCTACCAGCCCCTGGAGCAGTTGTGATCTACTTCAGCTGCACGTTGGAATCACCTGGGAAGTTTTAAAAAAATACTGATGCCTGGTTCCCACCCCCAGAGACTCTGGACTAGGGTATAGCCTAGTTATGGGGATTTCCATTCAAAGAATCCTTGGGATTCAGATAGAAGTCAAGTTAAGAACCACTGCATTGGGAATCTGGATGGTGTGATTTAAATCCTGTGTTGTGAGTCAGTCTAAGAGATAGGATTTGGGGCCTCACTTGTCCTTTGACTCTATTTAGTCATAGTCCTTTACTTATGCTTATATCTTTGTTAGAAAAAATATGTTCCATTTGTGATAATTTTAGTAGAGCTGGATATGGCTGGCGTCAATTATCAAAACAATTCTACTTTGTCAGATGTGCAAAAGCTTTCACTCTTGTTCTCAAATAAACTTTTTTTTTTTTTGGAAAAAAAAGAAAGAGGAAAAGTTTTACCTGCAGAGCCCCAAGCAAGTTCAAGGATTTGGTAATTGTTTTGGTAAAGAAAAGTCTGCTGTGATGTATGCACAGCAATGTGGAACTTGTTGGGCTATGTCAGGCAGTCTCATCTCACTCACCTGCCCCTAGGACATTGCTATAAGGTTATTAGTTGCCCCAAAGAACCACAGATAAAAGTACTTCTTCCACTAAAAAAAAAAAAAAAAAAGCCTGGGATTTATCTTAACTCCTTTCATTAGTTTCCTAAATTTGACATCTTCTGAACTTCCTCTGTGTAATTTGGGTCTCTTCTTCCTCCTCTTCTCCCTCTTCCTCCTCCTCTTTTTCCTCTTCCTCCTCTTCCTCCTCCTCCTCCTCCTCCTTCCCACCTCCCTGATCTCTATCTCAATTCTAACTAGAACTTGATGTTTTAAAATTCTCTAAGAATGACAGAGGATTAAAGATGGCAGCAGATTGAGTAGAAGCTAAACTGACACTCTCCCAGGACCAAACTGGAATTACAACTAAAATATAGAAAAAACATCTAGAATAACCAACTGCAACTGAAGACTAGCTGGAGAGCACCCTCATAACCAAGGAGGAAAAATGGAAACCACATAGAAACTAGTAGGAAGTGCAGAGATGCAAGAGGGCTGGCTGGGCTCCCACAGGCAGCAGCTGAAGGTCCGGGGAGGGGGGTTCCCACTGAGGACTCTGGGGCCTAAACCCCTGGCTGGGAAGCCCAGCCAAGAGCACCAGAACTGAGAAAGGTGCCCACATAACAACTGGCTGTGAAAAGCAGCAGGGTTTCTTTCTGCCAGGGAGAGATGGCTAGAAATGCAGGCACCCTCTTAAAGAGCCAATGCACGAAGTTTCATGTGCAGCCACTCACCTTGGGCTCCAGAAAGGGGAGGGCAGAGTGGACTGGAGCTGTGTGAGGAGAACCTATGGTTGTGGGCTCTGGAGACAGAGCTCAGAGGGCAACCTTCTGGATTCCTATGCCAAGTCATCCCCCCCATACTGCAGAGAGAGACATTTACCTTCCAAGCAGCTTTTGCCTGAGGGGGAAGCAATTTCCCCACCCTGCTGGAAAACCTCCCACCCCACCCAGAGGAGTTTCTACAACCTGAGGCTCATTAAGAGAATCAGATTAATCAACCTGTAGACAGAGGAGGACTTCAGGGTGTTTTGAATCTTTGCCTGACATGCTTCTGGACCCAAGCCTTGGAAAAGCAGACTTTGGAGTGCATCTTGGTCCTGTCCAAATGCACCCAGCACCAACAGAGGGGACTTCAAGCTGTGAGTTGTTGATAGCTCCAAACAGGGTTCTCAAGGCCAGTCACAAACAGCATCTGACATTGGCCTGCACCAGAGACCTTCCAAAAAGACTGAGAGTCCTAGAAGATCTACCTGATACATAGAAACAAACCCAAATAAGCAGCCAAAATGGGGAGGCAAAAAAACAAGCCCCAAATGAAAGAACAAGAGAAGTTTCCAGGAAAAGAGGTAAATGAAATAGAGATAAGCAAACGCTCATATATAGATTTCAGAATAAGGATACTCAACAGCATGAAAAAAAGATATGGAAACTATGAAGGAAATTAGGAATGATATGGTAGAAATAAAGAATACATTGGAAGGAATAAACAGCAGATTAGAGGAAGCTGATGATCAGATCAGTGAATCAGAAGACAGAGAAGAAAAAAATCACTCAATCAGAGATCCAAAAAGAAAAAAACAATTAAAAAACAGGAGGACAGTCTAAGGGAGCCATGGGACAACAGGAAATATAACAATATTTGCATCATAGGAGTGCCAGAGAAGGTCAAAAGTAAACAAGGGTTAGAGAATCTGTTTGAAGAAATAATGGTAGAAAACTTCCTTAACCTGGTCAAGGAAAAAGTCACACAGGTTCAGGAGGCACAGAGAGTCCCAAGCAAGAAGAATCCAAAGAGATCCACACCCAGACACATCATAGTTAACATGCCAAAAATTCAAGACAAAGACAATCTTAAAGACAGCAAGAGAAAAGTAACTTGTTACCTACAAAGGAGCTCCCATAAGGCTGTCAGCTGACTTCTCATCAGAAACTCTATAGGCTAGAAGGGAATGACATGAAGTATTCAAGGTAATGCAAAGCAAGGATCTGAAACCAAGACTACTCTATCCAGCAAGGCTATCATTCAAAATAGATGGTGAAATAAAGAGCTTCCCAGACAAAAAGAAAAAGGCTAAAGGAGTTTATCACCACCAAACTAGCACTGCAGGAAATGTTAAATTATTATTACAGGAGAGAAACGTAGGCATAAAGAATTAAAATGGCAATAAATAAGGACCTATCAATAATAACCTTAAGAACTTTGAGGGAGAGATCAACATCAATACAGTCATAGTCGTGGACTTGGACACCCCACTGACTTCACTGGATAGAAATTCCAGACAAAAAGTCAACACAGAAACAGTGACTCTAAATGGCACACTAGAGCAAATGGATTTAATTGATATTTACAGAACATTTCACCCCAAAGCTGCAGAATATGCATTCCTTTCAAATGAACATGGGTCATTCTCAAAGATAGACCACATGTTAGGACACAAAGCCAGTCTCTACAAGTTCAAGAAGATTGAAATCATATCAAGCATCTCAGATCACAAGGGCATGAAATTAGAAATCAACTACACTCAAAAGCATTCAAACATATGGAGGCTAAATAACATGTTATTAAAAAATGAATGGGTTACCAATAAGATCAAGAAAGAAATCAAAAACTTCCTGGAAACAAATGAAAATAAACACACAACAACCCAGAATCTATGGGACACAGTGAAAGCAGCTCTAAGAGGGAAGTTCATAGCACTACAGGCCTGCCTCAAAAAGCAAGAAAAACCCTACAACTTAAAGAATTAGAAGACTCCCCTGTGAAGCTATCTGGACCAGGGTTTTGTTTGCTAGGAGTTTTTTTTTTATTACTGCTTCAATTTCATCAGTTGTTATTAGCCTATTCAGGTTTTCTGATTCTTCCTGATTCAGTTTTGCATGATCTCACTCATATGCGGAATCTAATAAACAAATAGACTGAGGAACAAAATAGATCCAGAGACACAGAAGCATCATCAGACTGATGAACCTCAGTAGAAAGGCGGGGGTGGGGGAGTGGGTGGGAGAAATTAATCAAAGAACTTATATGCATATATGCATAACCCCTGGACACAAGCAGTAGTGTGGTGAAGGCCTGGTAGGGGGTTGGATTCAAGGTGGAGCAGATCAATGGAGAAAAAGGGGGGGATATCTGTAATACTTTCAACAATAAAGATAAATTTTTTAAAATAATAAATAAATAAAATAAAACTCTCTAAGAACAAGTGGAGATCTTTAAAGTTGCATTTTAGTACTGTAGTTCAGTTGAAGATAACTACATGGTGGAGAGAAGATAGGGAAAAAAGACTACATCAGAGTGACCACTGGTCTTTTTCATAATCCCTGAAAAGGAATTTTCCATTGGTTTTATCAAATTAATTCCCGCAATTGATTCACATGTGATTGAGGAAAATGATGCCCCTCAACTGGCCGCACCCTGGCAGCTACAGTGAAGTCAGATCAGGTTGGAAGGTAATGAGAGAACTTCTTCTGCACCCTGACAGATCCATCTCCTTACACATCCAGATACTAAGGGGATGAAGATGAAAGAAATCACATCCCAAATTTATTTAGGGAGTTTCATTTACAATGACTACATAATACTGATATTGGAATGAAAATGAAAATTAAACCTTTTTACAATTTACACCATTTTACAAGTAGAGGCAGTAGTGTTAAGGCTGGACCTGCACTGTTTGTTACTATTGACACTAGGTCCAAATGAGTCTGCCCACTTTTGCTATATGCTCAGAACACCTTGTAAGATTCAGAGTCTCATCACCTGACCATCACCACCCCCCCCAAAAAAATTTCTGAATTTAGTAAGATTTAGACTATTCCCAAACTTCCAATGAGGAAGGAATCCAGCAGGCTACCTGCACTGGGACACTCAATTCAACCGGCATCAGGGTTGTTCTCTTCTCCCTCTGAGGGGACCCTTCATGGAAGGCTAAAATTATGGCAATCTGCCAAGCCAAGAGGTCAGCTCAGGCTCCTTGGAACTATAATATCCCCAACTCCTCCCAGAGCCCCATCCTTGAAACTCCCACACAGGTGATGTCAGCCCAGCCCCTATGCAGCCTTTGAACCCCACTGCTTCTCAACCTCCCACACAGTCTTCCAACCACCACTCGCTCTGCCATGCTAAGTTTTTCTCCCTTAATTCTCATGAGCTCTTAGTAGATGAAAGGGAAAATAAACATACAAGACAATGAAAACATCAAATTTTCTAAGTCTTGCTATACGAAAGTGTGTGACCAGAGTGAAAATGATGTGACTATTTCTCACCACAAGATTCCTTTCACCCTCCACATGGTTCTTGTTGAAAAGTCAGTCTTGAGACAGAAGTGTCCTCGGGTGAGGTGGTTGACAAGGTTTGATTTTTTTTGGTCAAAATTGCTTATAATCCCTTCTCCCATGGTTCTCAAGATAAACCTTGTGGAAATGTTGCATTCATTGATAAATATGTATGGTGCACCCCAAGCAAGATACATAGTTAAATGGGACCCAATCCCTGCCCCCATTTTCCCCATTATCTCCTTTCCCACAGCCTCCCAATTTCTCACTTGGGTAGGCAATGTGATAACCTCATGACTTCATCTCCCTTCTTCAGTCTCCCTCTTTCTCTCCAATTCACGCTTCATATTGATGTCTCAGGTTGATTTCTAAACAGCACTCTGCTCCCTGGTCAGGTTACTCCCTGTTTAAAATTTTCAGTACCTTTGCTGTTGCCTTTAAAATAAAGTCCAAACTCCTGAGTGACAGAATAAACTAACAGTTCATCAAGTATACCACACTCTCAAATCTCCAGGCCTTTGCATAGGCTGTCCTCTCTTCCTATAATTCTGTTCTTCCTCCTTCACCTGGGGAACTCCTACTAAGGCTTCAAAACTTAGTTGAGATGTCACTATTTCCAGGAAGCTCTCCCTGACTACCAGCCCCACCCATTCTGAATTTGATGCCCCTCCTTTCCGTTTGATTAGCACTTTGCTAATACCTCTGTCATAGCAAAGATATATTGAATAATTATCTTATTTACCCACTTTCTCTCCGACTAACCTTAGAACTTGTTGTAGACAGAAACTCTACCATTTATCACTATCTTTATCTTATCTCTCCAATAGACTGTCTAGACATAATAAGTACTCATAAATTGTTTGATGAGTGAAGAAGCTCAAAGTATAGGAGGGAAGACAGAGAATCATAAGTCTCTGTATGAGGTGTGAGAAACAACAGAGTGGGGTGTAGTGATGATGACTGGACACTTCTGCTTTAGAAGAAGATAAGATCTAGGAAGGTATCCAACAGAGGAGATGTTTGGGCTGGCCTTGAGGAAGATTGGGACATCACCAGTCCCATGGGAAGGAGGAGGCAAAGAGATTGGTGGCATGTGGAAGGCCCTAAGTGCCTAAGTTTGCATAATACATTTGGGGAGATTTCCTTTAGGAGAATTGTGACAATGAGAGGACATTGATAGTAGGGTAATGGGAGATTATTGGAATAATCCAGTTAAAGGCCTGAACTAAGCTAGTTAGCAATGGAATAAAATTTGAGAACAGAGACAGATGCCAAGAAGTTGAGGAAATAGGAGCCCAGAATGACCCCCAGGTTTCTGGCTTGGGTGGATGGTGGTGGCATGAACCAGACTCAGAAATTAAGAGGAAAAACTGCTTTGGGAGAAAGTGGTAAGCCCAGCCTGCTGGTGTTGAGTTGGTGTCACCCATTGGACATCCAGGTGAAGATGTTTAGTAATCAGACTTGCTGTTATAACTTCATTGGAACTTCTGTTTTACTTCTGTAATTTAATTTGGTGCCAGGAGGTTTCAGTCATGGGTAGGGACCGATGGAAGAGGAATAATTGGTCCCATTTGCCTCTGGCTTGAATATGTGGCCTCTAGCAAGCTACTCCACTTTAGGCTTTCCCTGTTGCTTTATGAGAAAGGAGACAGTTAAGGAGAAGTGAAAATAAAAAGTTGCAAATATTGGCCCTAAACAAAATTAATTTAGTCCTTTCACGATGCTTCTGTGGAATGTGAAATTCATGCCAGTGAAACCAACCTCTTCCACCACCCAAAACCATACTTCAAAGGCCACCAAGTACTACACAAAGGGGGATGTCTTTCCCTTCATTGCATTGGAATCCTTCCTCCTGGAGAACCATCTTTAGGTAACGATGTTACTTCCTTGCTACAGCAAGCATGTGCTTGTTCTTTCCTCCACTTTTTTGAGAGGTGGTTTTACTTTAGTGATAGCAAATGTTCCTGTTCTTGCCCAGCCTGCAGCACCCACCTTGATAGTGTTCTCCTATGGAGAGTTTATTTGCAATTCTATTTGCACTGGGAGTTTAGACTGAGATATGCTTTGTTTAAGGGTCCCAAATAAAATAGCATTTTTGCAAAGCTACTCATTGTGCTTTTCCTGCCTAATTTGTCTTAAGTGACTTGCACTGAAATGAAACATATTTTAATTCAAAATTTCCAGACAATAATGGCGCTGTGGGAGTTACATGATGTGCTCATGGTTGAACCTCTTTTATTCCAAACATCTATTCACAAAGGCTAAATGGGAATTGCTTGTGTAGCCCAAGCATTTCTGAGAAATCAAGAGGGATTGGTATTCAACCAAATAGCTCTGGCAACCAGGTGTGAACATGGCAAAGATTTAGCAAGGGCACTAGTCATGTGTGGAGAATGGAAGCAAAGATTTAGCAAGGGCACTAGTCATGTGTGGAGAATAGAGGGCCTCATTTCTAATTCCAAGGACTGTGATAGAAAACTCATCATCAAACTTGAATATCAACCAACCACTATTTACAAAGAAAGCAATATCACAATAGCACCAGGGAAATTTAAATGATGCATAATAAAAATTCTCAGAAAATCCCAAAACCATTCATTTCATCCAACATGCTGAATTAGATGCTGCACTAATCCCAAAGTTGGCACTGTGTTCAATGAAAAGACCTTAAAATATTAACTTCTTGTTTCAAAGCTATGGCACCAGGTTATTTGGAATAGTAGTATCAAATCTATTCCCTAATTTTTGTTGTTGTTGTTGTTAATCCTCACCTGAGGATATTTTTTCCATTGACTTTTAGAGAGAGGGGAAGGGAAGTGAAGGGGGGGAGGGGTACAGAGGGGAGGGGAGGGGAGAAATATCGATGTCTCACATTGATTGGTTGCCTCCCACACATGCCCCTACCAGGGCCGGGAATCAACCGGTAACCCAGGTACATGCCCTTGACCAGGAACCAAACCCAAGACCCTTCAGTGCAAGGGTCAACATTCTAATCACTGAGCCACACTGGCCAGGGCCCTAATTTTTAAAAAATAAAATGTTAAGTAGTTTAACTATAGCCTCTGCCATACCAGCTAGGTATAAGTGACATATCACCACAGCCTCAGTGGTCTGATATTTTAATTTCTATAAAGGTACATTAAGTTTGATGGTCAGATTCAGGATGCAGCCAGGGACTAGCATCTTCTAAGAGGCAGCAGGCTGCAAACAAATCGTTTGGATGCTTCCCGGAAACTGGTACTCTGGGTACAATGCTTATCTAACATGTTGGAAATGCAACTTGAATAGAACCTATGGGTGACTTAATGTTTTTTTAATTATCAGGTAGGAGATCAAATCATTGAAATCAATGGGGAGAGCACAAGGGACATGACACACGCCAGAGCAATAGAACTCATCAAATCTGGAGGAAGAAGAGTGAGGCTGCTGCTGAAGCGTGGGACGGGGCAGGTCCCAGAGTATGGTGCGTTTCACATTTTGACTCACCTTTTCTCTGTTTTTCCCATGTACTGTAAATGCCTATGCTTATTTATAAGACTATGTCAGTTCTCTAATTCTACCTAAATATATATTTAGCTATCAATAGATACCTATACACATATGTACATTTAAGCACAAGATATATATATGTGTGAGTTCGTTCTTTTGCTCCCTTAGTTAAGTAATGTTTAAAATAGCAAATATAGGACCATTCAGGGCATCTCTGAGTGTGCTGGGATATCCAGCCATCACTATGATACTAGAACTTTCGTAATTTGACTGATGGTCTTCTGTTCATTTGAGTTCACAGTAATTTATCAATTATTTTCTAAAATTGCTTGTGCATCATACTGTCCGATAGGATATGTAACTGGGGCCAGGGGACAAACAAGAACAAATATTCAGGATGTGAAAATGAAAGTGTAAACTTCAATTCATGCAATGATTATATTTCCTTGGCATTTAGGGATATTTAAAAAAATTCACACTCATGTTGTGAATCCACATGTTTTTGAGGAAGGCTTTAAAGTGGATTTTAATTCATAGATTTTCTTCAGAAGACTTTAATGGTGTTATTTCCCAGGAGACCATTTAAGGCACCACTGACAGCATTACTAAGAAACTGCTGGGTGGTCATTACATGACCTGAGCTGTTCTTTAATCTCACGGATGACAGACAGATAGAGAGAGAGGTATCAGGGAAGAGCAGTGTGGATCATGCCCACCCAGATTAGGGAAAAAGGGTCTAGCTGCTGACTGTAACAAGCAGTTCAAATTATTGATCTAGATAAACTGACTCTCATCTTAATTTCTTCATCCCCTTCCTTCCTCCACCAAAAAATTCAAGTAGTCCTTTTCCCTCTCTAATTATTTTTTTCCTAAATTGCCTAATAATTTACTTCCTTATTTAGCAGGACAGTATAATCCTGAGTTCAGTTGAAATATCTGAATTCAAAAGCACTTAAATACTTTGTTTCCAGGTTCTTGAACACAATCCAAAACCTACCAAAAGGGTTGGCAAGACCTCACATTAAGAGTCAGAAAGGATTCGGAAGTTTCTGTAGGGCTGGCTCTGTGCCTAAGGGAATATTTCATCCCAATCTGCCACCCTTAATGTTTGGATCTAATAAAATATTTTAAAGTATTAATATTAGCAATAAGCACAGGCCTGATCCTATTAAACAACACTGGCATTAATCCTTTAATAAAAGAATCCAAACACTTGGAATAGAATAACTTTTTGCACCCTAGAGCATTAAGTGATTCAGTAATATCAAACTGACCTGAGATTCTATCACTTCTAAAAAATACCTCATTTTAAAGGTATGTTTCACTCTATGGCAAGACCTTACTATTACCTATACTAAGGATTTTCATAGAGTTAATATTGCTCTTGTTGTTCTAGAAGGTTAGTTTTTTAAAAGTTCATCTGAACAACATGGCTATCCTGGGCTTCCTTTTCTCTTGTAGAATCACTGTTTGGTCCACACTTGCAGGGTCCACCATGCCAGCTGCTTGTCTGTATGGGTCAGTTAGGACAGTACTACTGACCAACCTGTGGCATTACCTGTAATGCATAAGCATGAAGCTTCATCAAAGAAAAAGTGAAAACATGTTTTTGAACAAGACAAAAATTCAAGGTCATGTCAAAATTATCTCATTAACTTTTAATATCATTCAAAAATGTCTAGTTAAGGTTAAATTCTAAAATTAACTAACACAGAAAGTTTGTTAAATATCTGGGCACACTTTTGAGGGACCAAAACTCTAGCAGTCTTGCATCATTTCATCTAAATATATTTGAAAATGTAACATGAAGTCTTACTTGCTGGTAATGTGAGAGCTCATCAGCTACTTTTGATGTTAGATTGACATGGATTTTGAGTGTAAAATAACTTCAGCGATTGTGCCACAAAAGACCAAATTTAATAGAGTAGAGCAATTTCTTTTAGGGAAGTAAAAGAATAATCATAAACTAAGTAAACATTAGCTCTTCAGGAAACTCTAAGCTGAAAGATATATGGTTACACATGAGAAACAAGAAGGTTAGGGATCCGATGAGCATCTTTGAGGATAATGCCATCAAATGGTATCTCTGGAACATCATAGTGACAGTGAGGGGGGTGTTTCAGGGGTCCCCAAGACCACTCCGCATTCAGAGATTTGCTGAAAGGACTCCTGGGGCCCAGGATATAGTTGTCCTCATAACAATCACTTATTACTGTGATTTAGTAAGGATACACAGGGAGATCCTAAGGGGGAGAAAAATACAGGCAGACTCTGGAGGAATCCACATGCAGGCTTCCTTACCCCGCCCCCCTTCTCTCACAAAATCAGTAATAAAAATTCCAGTCTCCCCTAAGGAAAGCAGGTGTTCGGCATAAACTACATTGTTTGTACAAACAACTGAGGTACAGTCACACCCTGATCATTTAGGGAAATGTTTCTATTAGCATAGAGGACAACTGACCAGTCATAGTTCCAGATGCCAGTGACAACCAACTTTGCCAGCAGGGTGTGTCAGGGTAGCAGTCACAGCCCGCTGGGTGAATTCTTTCCTGCACCAGGAGCGAGCCAAAGAAGTGGCCACACTCGTGGACTATACCGATGGCCCCAACGTAAAAGAAGTGCCCATAGCTAAAGAACATCTTAATTCCTCCAGCCTCAGTTAAACAGACTATACCATGAAACAGAACTTTTTGTCCAAGATAAAAATTTTATCTAAAACTGGCAAGTTTGGGGGGGATAAAATGACAGCAACAAAAACAACAAAAATGCTTGAGTTTACCAGTAGATATAACCAAGAATGTAATCCACTTTGTCCAGATGTACCCTAATCACAGGAAAACTTATTTTCCTGTCAGCTATAAGTTTAATCCTGTGTTTGTTTTCTTTGTTTGCCTTTTAAGATCCTAAACTTGACATAAAATCCATCCTTGAAAGATTGTTAAAGGGGGTTATCAGAAACCATAGGAGACATAACCTGTTAGAGAGCTGTTCAGACTTAACCCAGCCTGGGAGAGCGAACTTTGAAAATGAGGAGACTGAAGAGCAAGTCTCTGGGAGGGTTTTAAGTGATATCCACCAGCTCTCCCTCTCGTACCTACAGAACTCAGAACACCTTTGAAGCAAGCCCCTTATCTAAACTTTGGTCCATGCCAAGGAAAAACCGATTTCAGTCGAGAGAAATACAAAACTCCCACTCTGTGTTCTTAAGGTGATCTGTAATAGGGAGATAAGTGCAGGGACAATTGAAAGAAAAAAATATCATGGGTAGCCTGTCAGATTGTTGACTAAACAAAATCAGTGTGAACCCAAGTGAGCTGAGGAGAGGAATAAGTATGCCGCAAATATGCCATCCATAATTACCATAAGACTAATCGTCAGGTGACACCTCCCCCAATTCAGAGGCATAAATCAACAAACGCAGCCTCGAGAGTAGTGGCCACACACTGAGGCTGCCGAGCAGCTGCAAGCAGAGTCGGAAAATGATAAAGGCTTTGAGGGAGAAGTTGTTTTTATAGTTAAGCCCTTGAACAAGAAGCTCAGGAGATAGACACTTCAACTCTACTCTAGTCCTCAGGATAAGAATTTGTTGATTATGAACTCGACAGAGAGCATAAGTTCCCCCTCCCCTGACATGCTGCTCAAAGCCTGGCAGGAATAAGGAAACTTCACTCCACCATACTGCGGAAAAATCAAAAGATGCCACATCAAAAGGAGTGTCCTCCTCAACACTGGGTGTTGCTATACGAATTACATGTAAAAAGGGTTAAGAGAAAAAAGGCATGCATCACGGTCCTAAAGCTGCAAAGGAATGTTATACAAATTAGGTCCCTGCCTTGACATGCAGGTGTCCTTCATCAGCATTCAGGGATTACAACATGAACATCCACTTGATTTATACACCGAGCCACAGAACCAGGTCGGGTAAACAGAGGGGCCATTGGATGGAAAAATTCTTTGCACATGCAGTTCAGACCCACGCACACCTTCCCCTTGCAGTATTTGCAGTTCAAATCTGATCAAAATAAAGCAAAACAGAAATACAATTTCCAGACTCAATTGGTGGTCTAGCCTATTTATTCTCTTTAAAAGCAATGGGGCAAATCTTCATGACTAGAAAGCTGAAGGGAGTCCGTGAGTAAATGAGAGTCTCTAGTGGCCTTCGGAGGCCAGGCAGAGCTATAAGGACAAGCAGAATTCTCACAAAATCAATAGCCCAGCAACAACTAACACCAAATGCCCACACAAAAGGAAAGAAATAACCAATCCATGAATTAGACTTCTGCCTACACTTCCATTTTCAAAGTTAATTGTGTCTTTAATAAGATTTGATTTGATTACAGGCCTTTGGTAAATGAAATTATTTACTTTTTATAAGTAGAGTAAAACTACATTAAGTAAGTAAAGATCTGACTGAGCCAATGACTACAGCTAAAGAAATGAAGAGGCCAAATAGTTTAGTTTAAGATCTTCCTTTAGTCAACAAATAAAATGTTTTACAATGATCATATCAGAGCACCAGACTAAGCAGTACTGGTCTCTACTTATATGGCAACAGGCAACGTTTATTTGTTTATTCTGTAAGAACATACATTGACAAAAAAAAAAAAGCCCAGCCTGCGTGGCTCAGTGATTGAGCGTCAGCCTATGAACCAGGAGATCACTGTGCAATTCCAAGTCAGGGCACATGCCCAGGTTCCAGGCTCAATCCCCAGTCGGGGGTATGCAAGAGGCAGCCAATCAATGACACCTCTCTCTCATCATTGATGTTTCTGTCTCTCTCCCTCTCCCTTCTTCTCTCTGAAATCAGTAGAAACATATACATTAAAAAAAGAATATACATTGACAAGTAAAATTATAAGCATTATTATCTTGTTTACAATTATTTGTTCAATGAGTCCTTTCTTCCCTTTGATCATACAAAAATAAACTTCAGATGGTATACCCCTACCAAGTATGCCATGAGAGACAAAGCCTATAATTAATAACATTAATTAATCCTCAACTAAACCAGGATTTTCTGAGCACCTACTATGTGCAAAGCACTTTGGAGACATTGCAGGTAAGATAGTTCTGGCCCTCAGTGAGCTGACCATCTAAGAATGAGGTTTAGACAGATTGGTGACTGATTAAAAGGTCCCAAAGGATCTGCTCTAATGAAAAATATTTAAATGAGCTTTCTTAATTAATTGTATAATTTAATAAGTACTTCTAGAGTTTAAGGATCCTTGAAAAATACTTGGCTTCTTTGGTTTGTTAAGCATTTTCTTTGTAATATTTATACTAATACTTTCTACTTTTCCTGAAGAAATTGCTGAATACAAGTTAATCTCTGCTTAGACCTTGTCTGAATTATTCTAAATTCCAAGTTAGTGAGCCAAACTTTACCTACTAAATTTGCTCATCACTACTCTTCTCCTCCTGTGGCTATCAGCCTTGGGGAGCCTGGAGCACTGTAACCTCACATCCTGAGGCTTTCGTGGGGCTGTTTTGTGGGGGCTCCTATGCCCCACGATAAAAGACGAGGGGAGGGCCCCCATGCCTCCATCTCTTCCTCCGAGACCACGTTTAGGGGAGCTTTAAGTGGTTCCATAGCCTTTGCACTAATTCACCTGTATTTTAACAGGGCAAAAGGCAGCTCACTTCAATAATAAATTCTGAAATTTAATTTCATCTTTTGATATCCATGGCTGAGTGTATCTTCCTTTTCCATGAGAGGCCCCACAGATCATTCCAGTACACCTCTGCTGAGTCAGTCAGGGAGGAGGCTGGGCAGCTGGGCAGAACCCCTGTCCTCCTGGGCTGGAAGGCTCAGACGCTCTCTGGCATTCAGGCAACCCCAGGAGGTCCCCTAAGCATGAAACATCGGGCAGGTTCCAGTTTCCTGGAGTCAGCCTGGGGCTTCCTTAAAGGGCACGCAGCTCTGAAATTCCCTCCCCATTCCCAGCCCAAACCCCACTTATTATTTTAAGTGTTTTTAGGATGAGGTTGAAATCCCATTTCTTCATATGACTTATTTGGACACTGGGCTATAAAGATATCCCTCCTGTTTGGGTTCTCTGACATTATTTCCAACATGCATTTTTCTCTTCAAGATTATACTAAGTGACCCCCTTCCCCAAGCCCTCACATGTTAGTTATTTCAGACTCTGATAAAATATATTAGACCACATAGTAATCAAGAACTCTGCCAAGAAGAACCCATTTAGCTCTTGAGTTCCAACTTTCTTCAGTTCCCAAACACTAAAGCTGTGGTAGGAGATGATTGAATAAAGAGATATTTTTTCCAAACCCCACTGAGAAGTGCTCCCACATGCATCTTGGAAAAGGTAAATATTCCAGTTCCTTCTGTAACGCATCCTGCAGAGCCATGTTTCAGGCTCTGATAAGAACACTCCCTTTTCCCCCCAACATGAAGCTAATAAGCTCTCCCACAAGAGGGCTGATTCCATGAAAGTCCAGGGAGAAGGCAGATTTCTTTTTTCGTTGTTTGTTTTGTTGATCCTTACCCAAGGATATTTTTTCCATTGATTTTTAGAGAGAGTGGAAGGGAGGAAGGGAAAGAGGAAGGGCGGGAGGGACAGAGAGAAAGAAACATCGGTGTGAGAGAGACATCGATTGGTTGCCTCCCACATGCACCCCAGGTATGTACCTTTGACCAGGAATCAAACCCGAGACCCTTCGGTGCACGGCCAGTGCTCTAACCACTGAGCCACACCGGCCAGGGAGAGAAGGCAGATTTCTTAGAGGAAACACAGCTGAATTCTGTAAGAACATTGAAACAAAGAAGTCACGAATTCTAGAGAACATTTTTTACATGGTAGGAGGGGTGGGGAGTGGAGATCAAAAATCAAGGTTAAGGGGAAAGAAAAGGTGCATCACAGTTTTAAAGACACACACACACGTAACTGAGCCAATTTGGCCCAGGACGCTATGTTTTTAAAGCTCCATTCCAGGGAAATCAGGCCCTGGAGGTTGTAGGGTTTATCTCTTCTAGCTCTGCTGTAAAGGCTCGGCCCACAGGAGCTTTTACTTCTTGCTGCCCTTTTTATGTCTTGTCGACCTCCCACCATTTGAGGGCTCCTCACCCCTCAACCTGGATCCTCTTTCACCCGTTCAGTCTGAATAGCTCTCCAGACATGCAACCATTAAACTTTTTTTTTAGAGTAGACTAGATTTTCCTCCCATTGTCCTCCCATTTTCCGTCTCAGGCATTTTTGACAATCTGAGCTCAGCTCCCACCCTCCTCACTGAGGAGAGTCTGACCCTGTGGTTCATAGCGTAAGAATGCCCATTCAAGATGAGCTTCTAACCCCTCAACTAGACCCATATGGAGCTGGTACTGAATGACAAAACTATTTCCCTGCTGTCTGATTTTCTCTTGTCTCGAAGTAGCGATGATACAGAAAAGGTTTTGATCCCTATGAAGGAATTTGCCAACAAAACTCTGTTATCCAGGTGCTCAGAGTCCAATGCCTCAAGACAAATTCTTGGGTATGTCCGGCCAACTGCCATAACCAGGAAACATCAAATCTCCAAGCCTTTCTTCAGATGTCTGTGCCTACTGCCCTATCCTTGTATTCCTTAGCCAAACAACCACCCAGCTTTAATTTTTAAACTAAAGTACTCTACACCACTCATTTCTGGTGGAAGAAACAGTGAATCCATAGGCCACCTTTATGTTATTATAGAATTCTGCCTGCAGTCTTGCAGAAACAAGATAGGTCATTCTGATGACCTGTTCTGATAAAGACCTCCTAGTACTTCTTTTTAACTAAACTCCCTCAATCAGGACTGAAGATAGAGTTATATAATGCTTGTTCCAGGTTTGAATTATATGCTCTAATTGTAGCAAAATCTCCAAACTTTGAGAATCACACATTCTTCAGTGTGCTGTTTAGGTTCAATTTTTTTTTTTTTTAAATAGAACAAGAAACACACATAGCGTGGACTAAAAAGCTGTTGACGGTAATGTGGCTCAGATATCTGCTTACAAAGAAACCTTCTACATTTCTGTAGAAAGGTCTCTGCTCTTTTCAGCTGCATGCTCCAGCAGATAGTGACCTGGCCTCATCAGGACCCTGAGCTTTAGGGCTGGACATATACACTCACAAAGTGTGCGTTACATATGCCTAGGCCAGTATGCAACTCTTCATTTTTTACATGTCATGGTAGTTTCTACCCCAGCCTTCATAGCAATTTATTTCTACCATGTTCTGGGCCCTTTTATTTGACCTTCTAGCCTTGAAGTTTCTTAGCATCTGTATCTTTCAAGCCCAGTAAAGGCCACATTTAAAACCAAATGAAAACCTTCCTGTGTGACGTTAAAACAGCTTGATCATTTCTGTACAAAATTACTTGCATCTTGGCAGGGCTAAGTGGTAAATTCAATTAATAAATCCTGAAATCTGATTTCTACTCCTGACATTCATTGTTAAGCAATAGTTTCCTTACCACAAAGAGGTCGTACCTTCCATTTAAGCTCAAGGTATTATTAGTTCTCACCCTGGGGTTCCCTTCCCTCAGACACACACCATGCTATGGGAAATACCCCATGTGGCATAATCAGAAATCTGTGTGAGTACCATTCTATTCTGCATGTTGAAGCCATGTATACACAGCACCATGTGTGGAGCGAGTTAAGGATTTAGATGGGACTATCATCAGTGTAAACTATCAAAAGGGGATCAAGCCTCCAACTGTCTGAGCTGCATAGATCAAGTTCTTCTGATCACATTAACCTCACATCCCTTTACCTCACACCATGTGGAACTGAGAGAACACAGTAGCAGGCGTTGAGGGAGCAATAGTTGCATCTCTAAGGACCTCTGTCTTGGAAATTATTGACTTAGGTATTCTGGAATTTCTAGTACCCATCATTGCGTAAATAAAGAACTATAGTCATGAGCTGAGGTAGACACATATCAAACAACCGCTAAGAGGCTGGTTTCAGAACACAGCACTCGGACAGGTGAGTACAGCACAGTACAAGAGGCAAGATATTGCTGCATTTTTTTCAGCTTTATTTTTTCCCCAGAAAACAATTACAGCCAGCAAGTCAACTGTGAACTTTGACTATAAATAAGCAAATTGTCAGAGGGGAAGGGAACCATAAGAATTTATGAGATTATTAGAGAAAACATAAGTGTAAATATGGGCACACCACGTCTTTAATTTGAGAATTTTTCAAAATTTGGAAATGATTACTGTGACTGATTCTCAAATGACAGCTTATATCACTAAAAGATCCCATCATTATGAACAAATTCTGATAGTACCATTGCATTTTTTTAACATTTATGCCTCCTTAAAAGCACCTCAGGATGCCCTCAATATTTTGATGAAAATCTACTTTTGGAATACACATGTAGGTCAGTCTTTCACTAATTTCACTTGCTGCATGCTTGATATGAAAAGCTTTACTTAAAGTCTTTATTCTTACTGCCTAGATAATTTGTATTCAGCTGCTCTAAACATACTAAGCAATCTTGATTCTAACAGTAATAATATATCTTTGTCACTGGTTCTGTTAATTCTAATGATTGGTCCTAGGCTGTTCCTCCCCTTCCTTTAGGAATGGTACCTTCCAGTCTCTCCATGTGCATGAAAAGTGACAAGCATGGGTCCCCATATTTCTACTTATTGGGCCACCCTAAAGACACGGTTTGTAAAATCTGCATGAATATTATCTTTCTCTAATGAGCTTTGGTTTTGCATATGTTTTTAACGGATGTATAATGCTCTCTTTCATAGTAGCTTGTCTAATTACTGCTAGAACTCTGAAAATATTTATAGCAGGAGGGAAGGACAGGAAGAGTAAAACAGAGGCAACGTTAGCCGAGTTCTGCCTCACACACTTCAAAAACTCCTCCACGAGCTTCAGTGCAAATGACTGCACTTATTTCCTCTCAGCCCTAGTTTAGACAGCAATAACTCGGGCCACCCTTTTTGCACCACACAGAAAGAGAGCCACAGTTGCCAGACATTCTGGCCCTAGAACTCTGAACTCCACTGGGCATCGCAGTGCTCCCCAGCCTGTTTCGTGGCAGCTATCCACTTCGGAGGGCATCTTTTTACTGTTCCTTCTCCATACTCAGTGCTGCACCAAGTTTAAGGGGGGAAAAAACAGTGTGACTTCTTTGAAAGTGTCATAATTTTGTATCTGAACAATATTCATCACTATTTCAAAATGAACATTCTCAAATGTTGGCTATATTTCAGCCTAAAATTTGGTAAAAATTCTTAAGGAAAAAAGTATCCTGTATATAAATAAAGCAGAATATAGATGATAGCCTTGCAAATATGGTTCAAGCAACTTTTCATCCCTCAAACACATCCCTAGAGCAGCCCATGTTTCCACCGTCAGATCCTGCAGTGGGCATGTGGCTATTGGCACAGTTTAATAGGACTGGAATTTTTAAATGTCAGCTTGACTTTTTAACAAAAACTGATACTCATGCTCAATCCCCACGGTTTGCCATAGAAGCTTGAATCAGACTGACACATTCCTCAATTCTGGTTTCATTCTACCCCATTCACACTGTTACAGCCATGGCTAAGCACCTCTCCACCACAGTCTTTCAGTTAGCTCTGAATGTTTCTGAAATGTATTTTCCAATTGTTAACAACTCTGCTTATTGCCATCCAGGACTGGTTTAAACTTAACATAAAAGACAATATTATTCACTAAGTAAATTATTTAATTGTTCTAACTGCTCAACATACACTCATCAAATAGTTTTGTTGATATAAATATCTATACATACACACATATACCATTGCAATCATTGCTCAAAGATGTCTACAAAAACAGAAGTTTTAAATGTGTCATTTCTCCAAAATGCGTGTCTCTCAAGGAGAAGTTATTGATCAGAAGAAATCTAAATTAGGGAATAAAGGAGAAAGCTGCAATGTCCTGGGAAAGAAATAAAGCCATGGGATAATTATTGGGGAAATCTAGTCTGGTGATCATGGTCACATATGCTTGCCATATAATTTACTCGTCTGTAATCTCCATGAAGGACCTGAATCAGTCAGTTCACTACAGTCACTAGCTGAAAAAGAAGGTGGGGAGGAGAGGAGGAAGGAAGGGTTCTTTGTGGTCTCGGTTCAGTCTCACAAACATCCATCAGGCACCTTGCTTGGTGCTAGGGATACAAAGATGAAGAAGACAGTCTCTTCCCAGATGTATTCACAAGCAAGTAGGGGTAACAGAGAAAATCAGACAATGGGACAAGTATGAATAGTATTGGCAAAGGAGTGATAAGAGCCCAAAGGACCCAGTACACTAAATCTACTTAGCAAGGTTGTAGAAGATTCTACCCCACCCAACAGGTGATATGGTAGCTGGGCCTTGAGTAGCAAGTATAATTTTACCAGTGTGGGCAGGAGATAAGGCAGCTGTCACACAAGCTAAAGGGAGAGGGGGAGGGATGAAATGAGAGAATATTAAAGTGGGGCTCTATGAAAAAGGGATTTTGAATTTTATATAATCAAATGCCATCAAGAACTATTTAAGTGGGAGGGTAAAAATATTTGGAGATACACCTTGATAGTATTTAGGACAGATTTTATAGGAAACTATAGGCAGTTAATATGCTATTGTAAAATTTGAGAAAACTGATGTGAGGACTGGAATTAGGGAAGTGGTGGTAGAACTAGCGTGTGCGAAATGGATTTTGAAGATGTTTCAGACATTTTACCAATGGAAGTAACCAAACTTCGTGAATAATGAATATGAAGAAAAGAATCAGAGGAAATTTGTGACCCAGGACTAGGTGGAAGAAAATGCCACACAGGTGAAGAATCAAATTTAGGAAAAAATATAATGACATTAGTTGGGATTTAAGTTTCAGATGCCTCAAGGACCCTTAAGTGAAGCAGCCCACACACAGGGCACTTGGATAAGGTGCTGGAGCCGGAACATCCAGGGAGTCCTAGAGAGAAAAGCTAGAGTCATGAGGGGGACAAGGTCTCCCAGAAGGACCCACTATGTAGAGAGAGGAAAGTCTATGGGATGTGGTGACACATGGGTAACAAGGAAGAGAAACTGGTGAGGATCAGGAGAGGGCAGTCCTAGAGGCAGTAGAGAACCAGAAGAGGAGAGTGATATGGAAGTAAGAGAGAAGGCTTCAGGGAGGCTACAGGGAGAACGACCTGTTTTCTGGAGAAAAGGTGGTTGCTCTGCACTGAAACGGGCTAGGGAGGGATTAGGAAAAGAGGACTGAGAATGGAGAGGAAGAGACAGAACCACACTGTGTCTGGTTTTGCACAATGCCTGGCATATAGCACTCAATAATGGTAGCTATTGTGAAGACTATGGATGGGAAGTGGTCTTCACCTGCTACTCTCCACAGACCTCACCACAGGCCTTCCCCACACTCTGCCCCCCATTGTGGGCCACACTAGGCATCCACCCAGTAAGACCTCCAATACCTGGAGCTTCTCCTTAGAACCAGGCATGGGCTAAGGCCTGGTTTTTCTGTTGCTTTTTCAGAATACAGGGGTAGACAGGGTGCAAAGATGAGTGACATTATTTCCACCCTAAAAAAACACTGTATGTAGGGAATGCTTAAGGAAAGCAGAGTGCTCATTGTTTACAAAAAGTACTCTTTAATCACACTCCTATTAAATCATTCTCAAATGTGTGACATTCCTGGATCAATGTACAAAATAATTTCCCTTCTCCCTTGACACATTCACACTTTGAAATCTAGATTCTATCATTGGGATTCCAGTGAAAATGTCTTCTCAATAGTAACAAAATTCAGTGACTAATCCAGTCCTCCATCCCCTAGGACTCCCTGTAACAGCTGACACTATTTGTCAGTGTACTTGATGGATTTTCTCTTACCTCTCTGAATGCTCCTCTGAAGTCACCACTAGCTCTCTTCCCATCCAGTAACACCCCTCCCCACCTTCCCCTCAGGACTTTATTTGCTCTCATGGTTCCACCTGTCACCACTGTGCAGATGACTTTCATGTCTGTGTTGCGATCTCCGAGTTCATTCCATAGCTCCACCCCAAGACTTCCAACTACCCGCTAGACATTTCTACCCAGATAAAAATCATCTTAACTATTTTTACCACTCATATATATATAACCAGTTCCCAAGTTTGAGTGATTTCACTTCTCTCATTTCTCACAATGGCCCTCTCCTCCATTTCTATTAAACTCCAGTTTAGACCACTCCACAGGATTAAAGAGCTTGTTTTTCCTACTGCTATGGCCAATCTTCCCTGCCCACTGATGCCAGAGCAATTGATTGTCCTAAAGGACTGCCCCACTCAAAGACCTTTTACACATTTTAATAACAAAGAAGCTTAAATGAGTCCCCAAATCCATCTCTGATTGGGCCCCATCAAAATCAGTCTTATCTCTTATTTCCCACAATATCCTATTACATATCTATGCTCCAGCCAGCTGGAACACTTGCCATTGTCCTATATTCTCATCTTTATGTTGGACACATGCTGATCTTTTGGCTTGGAAAACCCCTTCCCCAAATCATGTCCTTCTTCAAGACCCAGATCAAAGGCTGCCTCCTCCATGAACTTCCCCAAGTTGACCAGTCAGAAGTAATCTCTCAGTTTTCTGAAGTCCCACTGGCCTTTATACATTTCCCCTGTGCCCTCTCACTCTTTGTTCTGCAACATAGTTATCAACATCCACATACTTCCTCCCCTTTTTGGAATTTAAATACTGGTTATTACCCTAGATTCCTAATATAGTGCTTTGCAGAGAGAGCGAATGAGTGAGTGAGTGAGTGAGTGAGTGAGTGAGTGAGTGAGTGAATGAATAGAAGTCTTGCAGTATCACAAGGTCATTATTCTGACAGCAGATTTCCACTGACCCTCTCAACCTAACCTAGAAGTAGGCTTTGGGGGGGGGGGGAGCGTTTAAAATAAATTTCTGCCTATCTGCTTTTTTTCTTATAATGTATATCTTTCTGTCAACAGTTGAGTGGAAGAAACTGGCTAATTGAATGTTCCTTGTAATTGTTTCTGGTTAATCAAAGTTTTATTGTTTCTATAAAACGTTTTCACTCAAACTGTAGTTATGGCTTATGTTGCCAGCACAAATTGTAGTTTAACATCCTAGAGTTGCATCTTTGCTACGGAAATGCCATATATAATAGTGTCCTGAAGATTTCAGTCTATCAGGAGCTGTGAAACAAGAGCTGACGTTAGGACTGTCTGAGTGGTATTGTGTACCTGCCTTCCCGTTGTGGAAAGGGAGCCACCATAAGAAACTCTCCAAGTTTCCTTCTAGCCTCCTGTCTATACCAAGTTCTACCAGATTTACATATTATATGATTATATGTCAGCCAGTGTTTGATGCTGTGGGGAAACAGAAAAAGAAAAAAATGTGGAATTGTCCCTCTTCTCAAGGAGCTCTCCATTTCACAAAAGAGCTGAAAATACTCACTTGGAACAAATGCAAGACAGTACAAACCTGAAATGTGAGGGAGTTTGAGACAAGAGTGGGAATAATGACCAAAAGAGTCAGGGCTCCTTGGAGGAAGCCGTCTTGAGATAACCCCATGAAGAGCCAATAGGTTTGGGATGAGCAGAGAGGAGGGCAAAGGGTGCTACAATTCAAAATGGAACTAGGATATTGTAGGAGATCATGCTGATGCTAAGAAGCAAATGATATGACTAAAGCGTAGGATTCCTACTGAAAAGCAGAGGGAGGAGTGTAAGAATTTTGAATGCTTGGAAGAGGCAGATATCTGAAAACTGACAGCATGAGGAGGCACAGAAGATTCTTGATTACACTGGCTAAAGAAGTGTTTTAGGGGTGGCAAAAAACATCTCTGGAAAGGATAGTCAATCCTGACTGCCCATTAGAACCACCTGGGGAACTTGTGTTTAAAAAAAATACCCATAGAGGCACCTCTCCAGATCAATTAAATTGTGGGGTGGAGGGTGAGGGTGAGGGACATGCCCCAAGTCAATGTAATGAGCAGCCAGAGTTGAGAATCCTTGTAGGTCAGATAAGGAAGTAGGCAGATCAGATAAAGAGGCCACTATAATAACTTAGGATATGCAGGGATGGGGTAATGAGGTGTTGAAACAATAAAAGTGAAATATAGGAGAGTTAACAATACTAGAGTCTTGAAAAAAGAATCAATAAGACTCGGTGACCGATGGTATAAGGGGAATAAGAATCAGGGAGGACTCAAAAATTATCCCTAGGTAAGATCCTGAGTATTTGGAAAGATGGCAAAGCCATTTTCAGGAAAAAGAAATAGGAAAAATCAGAAATGAGGCTGTTAAAGATCTGGGTGACCTTTCAAGAATTACTTAGTTTCTCAGGTTCTTGGTTTTCTCATCTGTAAAATGATAGGGTTCGGTTATGTGATGTCTTAGTTCCTTTCAGTAAGTGATGAAAGTGATGTGTGTGAACTAATGTGGGGATTAAAAGCCATTAGGAATTTTAAGATGTGTGTGGACATTCAAATAATGATTCACAACAACTGCATTAGAGTTATGGGTCTTCAGCAGGTAAAACCAAAAGAGTACCAAAAACTGAGGGTGAGAGGAAAACCAGAAAAGGGAAGTAAGAATACAAAATTTCTCTCATTGCCTGCTCCAGGCTCCGCATCACCTCCCTCTTGCCCTGTGACAGGTGAAGAGAGACACAATGGCCACTGTCCTTCATAATTCCAACTTGAATATATGGACAATCGTTCTTTCTCTGACTACTTCAAGTTGCTCTCATACCCTGGGATTTTCTGGAGAAAGATAGTCTGTTGTTAACATAGTGCCTTCAAAAAAAATGAATTGGGTCATTTTATAATTCATTATGAAAATTCACTAATAAAGAAAGCAAGTGGGAGAAATTCTTAATGTATCTTTAAATTCAAAATGTCTTTTTTTCCACATAAAATGCCAAAGAGAGAAAAAGTGAAATATATGAAGTATCAGGCAATGCCCAGGCGAAAAAAATTTCACCGCTTACTCAGCATGTAAGTGAAATGTTTGTTGCCTTTTGGTTGTCAAATACAGTATGACTGTGTCCCAATCTTTCTACACCAAAAGCCCTGGGACACCTAAGAGCTCTCTAGAAACCTGTCACATGCTACAACATAAATAAACCTTGAAGACACTATGCTAAGTGAAATAAGCCAGACACAAAAAGACAAATACCACATGATCCCACCTATATGAGGTATCTAAAGTAATCAAATCCTTGAAGCAGAAAGTAAAATGCTGGTTGCCAGAGGTTAGGAGGAATGAGCACAGGGTTTCAGTTTTACAAGATGAAAAAGTTCTAGAGATCTATTGCACAATTATAATTCCAATACTGTACTGTACACTTTATATAGTTAAGATGGTAAATTTTATGTTTTATACAAAAAAACAACAACAACAAAAAAAAACAAGACAATGCCGCACTGGGGCTCTTATGAGAACCAGCAGCTCTAGGCTTCAGAATTAAAAGCACAGAACACTTCTCACCCCTGAGCTTTATTTTGTAAGTTGCTCTGAGGTTTGGCAGCCCTCAGGGACATTAGATAAGAGGTGATGAGTTTCTAAAAGGAGCATTGCCTAGGAGAGAGGCACTCGTTATCATAAGATTGGCATTAGCATCAGTTCTCTCTCCTTTCCAGGGTTCTGTTTCCTTCTCTTGTTGCTGCCTTCGGTTGATTGTAGAATGAGGAGTTGGCAGTTAAGTTACACTAGGGGCAGCAAGGAACTAGGATGGCTTATGTAGAAAGTGAAATTCCTGAGTCTGGTGATGTTTCACTGGTTTACTTATTGATGTTCCTTTGTATCCCACCTCTTTTCAAAAAGGCTTCCCTGAGGCAGTAGCTCAGGTTCAGTGGAGAGGAGAAATGTCAATTGTCAAATGTCAATTGTCCTGCCAGCAGAGCTAAGTAGGAGCTTGCAAACAAAGGCTAAGCAAACGCAATCCCAATTCTCCACCAAGAAGCACACTGACAAGGGAAAAGTGTTCCCTTCATCTTCGTCTGGAGTGGGTGGCAGCACTGGCCATGGGGACAGGTAATGAGAAACAAATTGAGTTGCCAGTTACTTAGTAAAAAAAATGCATTGCCAGGCAATCTAGTAATGCAAAATATGGCATGAACATCAGAACATTTCATTCTTTGTGCCTTTCTGTGATCTTGCTTCTTATGAAAAATTTTGTTGGGTTATTATGTTATGTGTTTCATAGTTCTTTAGCTACTGGATCAACTAGCAAGACCACAGACCCATGTTAGCCACCTGAGAGAAATGCTCACCTTCTGAGGACAGAAGTCATGTCTTCTAGCTCAACTGTGCCATCCTTTGTACCCAATGGTGCCTTGCACATCAATGGATGGATGGATGGATGGATGGATGGATGGATGGATGGATGGATGGATGGATGATGGATGGATGGGTGGGTGGATGAGTGGGTGACTAGAAAGACAATATCAGAGTTAGGCCCTGCCCTCCAAAAGGTTATGGCCTATTAGGAAAAAGAGAAAAAGAAAATAAGCACTCCTATGACTGGAGGAACTTAAAAATAATCATGGCATAAGAACATAGTACATACACACACTCTGATGAAGAGGAATGCCAGTGGAGTGAGTTCAGTGCAGTGGGAGACTGTTTTAAGAAAGAATTCCTACCCTAGCAGTCTTCAGCATACTAGTATGAAAATAAGTTCTTTTAACTAGCTGCAGCATCTTTTACCTACATTTATACTAACCTGCTCCATTTAAATATACATATATATAAAAATAACTGTGTAAAGTGACCTCCGTCTAAGAAAGAACCACCATAGTTAACTGGTAGACTTGGCTTCCTCCACTTAAGAGAAGATGAAATACAAACTTAATTCATGAAAGAAAGTGGTATTGGATCCAGCAGAGTCTGAGGTAGATCTCATGGGCATACAAGTGAGCTTGAAAAATCAGAAAGCTAGAACTTACTTTAATACCTTGCAGCAAGCTGAAAGTTCAGTTTGGATTGCAGAACAGAACAGAAGAAAATCCAGCCTATTATTTTCACTGTTATTTCTCCACAACAAGTAACCACTTTTCAGCTGAAATCTTTTTCTTGGCCTTTGCACCATCCTTCTCCTCTCTCTGGTCCTCCTCAGTCACCCACCCAGTTAAATGGGAGCTTCTGCTTTGAAACAGGAAAAAAGGGCACAGTGAGGAAGAAGGGAGTCCATGGGGGGAGACAGCCACAGACTTCCTCTCACACCAGAGACCTGAGAGGAGAAAATATGGGGAAGTAGAGACTGTATATATTTTCCAGAATTCCTGGTTAATAAATTCCTCCTGAGACAGAGCATTTACAGGATTTAGCCTCACTTGGTTTTTTTTTAATCTCTAATTAGATACATATTCCTGTGGCAGGAACATGGCCTGTCTGTCTTTCTGGCTCCTCCACCCCTTAGGGGACAATCTGACAAGGAAAGGGGAAGGGGGACAGAGAAGGGACCCAGCACCCCACACACCCCCTGATAACCAGCTCAGTCAGAGGATGCCGCAATCCTGAGACACCTTCAGTATTGAGGGTCCCTTCACCAGCTGCTCTAAGGGGCTACTTGAAAGGCTAAAGTTCTGAGAGGAACTCCTAGGACAGGAGTTAAGGAAGGATGTGTCTAAATCTCAACTTTGAAAATGTTCCTGTTGTCATTCTTTGGCCACATTAATTCTCATGATGCCCTGATGGGTGCTCTTCTGTTAAATAACTCTTACTGAACTCAACAGAATAATACATATCAGTTATAGAATACCCCAAAACAGAAATAAAAAAGCAAAAAGAACTCTTCCTCTCTTTTGAAAATGTAACCATTTTGTTTTGAAACCTTTTTTTATTTGACAATATGTTTAGACTAACATCCTTCTTAAATATCCTTCTATACATCATTTTTATGACTGCTTAGCACTTTGCTGTATAGATTTATCATTTAACCAATATCCTATTTGGACTTCTTTGTTTCTCTAATTTTTCCACTATTATGAAAAATACTACAAAAATTATTCTTATAGCTATATCTTCCCATGTATCTCTGGTTATTTCCTTAGGATAACTTTGAAAAGTAAAACCACTGGGTCAGATTATTTGTGTTCTCACAAGAGGATGGATGAAATCAGGGGAGTCTCACGTATCCAGCTTTTGGAGCTACCCAGGGTGATGAAATAAAATTTTTATTAAATTTCCAATAGCTAAGCACGTATGAGCTCTGGCAGAGGGCTGGTGATCTAATAAAAAGTGCCTGGAGCTGACAGTAAGCACTGGGCTGGAAGGTTGGGCTGCCCACACACCCAGCAAAACACCTGAGGTGCTGCGCTCCTCTCTCTGGGGTTCTCTTTCCTGGTCTATAACAGTGAAATGGCTGAAGTACAGGTTCTCTGACCACCCCCAGGCATGAGCACAAGACAACTCCCTTCAAAATTGGAAAAAAGAGTAGAGACTAACAACTACATCATATTTATGTGTATGTATAGTTTGTTTTACTTTTATTTATTGTCCCATTTTGCTTAGTTTGTTTTTAAACAATAACAGTATTTCTCAAGGAAGCAGACGGCTGTGTGCAATCTCTTGGATAGCTTAAACACACTTCCTTGTCAGTTTAAACAATTGTAGGCCTTCTCGGATAAGTCAGAAGCTGCCTACATCTGTGCACCGTATGTCTTAGGGGGAGATCAATTAGTCAAGAGGAGGCCCAAGCCCATGACACCATTGACATTACTATGGCTTTCTTCCAAAGCGTTCTGGGCAATAAGAGCTTTTCGGGCCCTGGAACGAATGTTGGGCAGGCTTCACTCGCCAATAGCAGAACTGACCTAGAACACTCCAAACAGTGACTCACCCACAGAACCAAAGCAGGTTGATGTTCAAGGTGGTGACTGACAGTCACCAGGAGGCCATTGGCTTCTGGCTTCAGAGGTATCACCTTGCAAAGCAGAATTCCTGTTGGCTTGAATGTGAAGGTGCTTCAATTTGGCAATTGGTAATATTGAGTTGGTAATATTTGATGTGACCAGTGGAGCCCATGTTAACTAGTTATAACTCTTCCTGTTAACAATGCCTTAATCTGTAAATGTGTGCTGTTTTATTAAGAGATGATGTTGTCAGCAGGTAAACCTCTGAGAATCCCTTAAATTAGATGAAGATAGATCAGATCCATAGGAGAACCATCTCCACATTGTAGCTCAGAAATCTAAGACATAAAAGGAATTTTTGACCCCACTAACCTACAAAACTGATGTCGAAGCAAGCATTTCAATTTCCTTGCCTTCTCTCCATTTACTCAATAATATTCCCAGCTGAACAGTAGTAGCTATGGAAAATCCTCTGTATCATTTCGTTGCTATCCAAAGCAGGCTTCCTTTGGCATGTTCAGAAAGGCTGTCTTGTCTTGTGTGAGCACCTTGACTGAGCTGAGAATATTCTTTCATATTCAGTCTTCACTCTAAATAGCCATCCTATTATTTTTAGCAAAATTGACTTAATCTGAAGAAACTACATGTGGATAAAAGAGACTAAAGAATCAGAATACTGGTCAATAACATTGGTCTAAAACCGTCAGGTAATTTAAATGTGAGATCCCTAAGGTTCAGAACAGGTTTATAGCTAAGGGTAAAAACTATTCAAGGACAAGACTGAATATGAAAATGTGTTCTACAAACACAGCTGTAGCACTTAATAAATATGTAATAGCTAACAAAAAAGAGTTGAGGAAACTTCTTAAGATGGAAAAAATGGAAATTTTGGACAACTTCTACTTGGTGACATAAAGCATTTTCTCTATTGTGTAAGATTTATTGACCTTTTACACAGGTATCATACAGCCTTCATTATCAGTCCCAATGTATAAAATGGTGTTTGAAAGGAGAAATAGTGGTATATTTCATAGGCCAAAAGACCATAAGATCTTAGAGTGAGTGTCTCATTACCAAGAGCACAAATGTGTGGAAAATTATAGATATAAATTCTGAAGTGCATCGATGTTCATTGAGACCCTGAGTATTTGGAGTTCTCATTTTCCCCTTCTGAACTAAATAAAAAAACATTGAGACATCCCTGCGATGTTTTAAAAGAAGTATTGCATTGATGGTTTTGCTCTGCCAGGTATATCGTTAGAGGATGTCATCTGCCACCGTCTGGCATACTGTATCCTTGGAACTGATGGGTTTTGTTTATCAAGTTCAAATGGATCCCCCACCCACATCCACAATTTGGGGTGGAAAGGAAGCATTAAAGGCTGTTAGGCACTTTACTACAAGCCACTAAAACATCATGGAATTGCAATTCTGTCTGCAACCATTTGTTATGGGCCAGAGCAGATTACAGGAGTATATACAGAGCCCTCGGCCATGATTTATGGTGAAAGAACAGCTCAGAGAAAAATTCAGTCAAGCAGGAATGGCTGAGCAGTGCAACTGACATTCGCCAAGGTGTGAGCACTGAGTAAAATTTTTAGAAGGAAATAACTTCAGCCATGGGCCTTAGCCCTACATGCAGTCAGCCAGAGATGAGTTTAAGCTCCTCTCATTCCTCATCTTTGCACTTGTTTGCAGTTTGCAATGATCATTTCCAGGGAGAAGCACTTTACTGATCAGACTGGTAATGTGGTGGTAATTATGAGATTCCACCTCATCTTTTATTTCACAGTGTCTCTTTCTCATCATGCCTTGTCCTTTAAACAAAGGCAGTACATCATAAGTTTTCGAGGGAGAGGAAAGAATAAATTAAAAATTAATTTTGAAGCCACTTTTTTCAAATTTCCCAGCTTTCTTTATATTCGCTGGAAATTCCTCAGAATGCCTTAAAACTGAGAACAGAAATCAACAGAACTGTTTATCTTTGAGACCCACCCATGGATGAATGGAGGTCCTGGGACAAACCACTCCTCTGACCCAAAAGCAGTGTGGCAAGAAAATTCAGATCACATAAACATGAGAGTAAGGAGGAGAAATGTTATACAAAGTAAGAAACTGGACGGAAATCCAAACTTTTAATAGAGGTGTTTTTTCTGAGTAATGAGAATTACCACCCAGATAATATACACTTTTATATATTATCCAAATCATCTCTAATATATTATTTCAGTAATCAGTAATTAGTGAACATGTAGAACAGAGAGGAAGACGAAAGAGTGACTCCAGCTGGCACATTTCATCTTGATAATCATATGCAGATATATATGTGTGATAATATAAATTATATACACAAAGACTTTCAGGCAACTTCTGGGACAGTCACTGTTTTCTCCACCCAGGCTTTCTTCCTGAAAAGCAATCCCTGAAAGAATAAAAAGCAAAGCAATTATCCCAATTTACATACCCTGCATTTAGGAGACATAACAGTCTCCTATAATAGCCACTTGATTACCCACTTAATTTCAGAGCCTTCATTCAAAATGTCACCTGGGCAAGGCTTTCTCTGAATTGATTCATTCCAAGAGCCCACAAAGTTTTTGGTACAAGGCACATACCTTGGCCCTTCAAGGAACAAAAAGATAAATAAACCACAGTTGATGTCCACTAGGCAAGCCCATACACGTCTATCAATAAGCGAATATCAGCCAACACGTTCTCAAGAGAAATAGGCAAAGTGCATCTTTCATTGTGAGCACATCAAAGAAGTGTTCAGGAATGTGGTGGTATTCAAGCTGAGCCTTGAACAACAAACAGGCTAGCTTTTAGGAGGCAGAGAGGCAGTGGGGCAATCCAGTCATCTGCAAAATCAGTGACAGTGAGGGCTTGAGAGTTAAGGCAAGTAAAGCAATTTGACTGGAATGTAAGGTACATGCCAGAGAAACAGTGGGAGAGAGGGAAGGCCTACAATTTAGGCCCATAAGGGCAAGACAATAGAGACAATCAGAGCAGTGGGATGGCAAGAGAGGCTGCAGGTGGAGGCAGCTGACAGCATGACAGCCATTGCCATGCGGCAGATAAGCAGAAACAGGGCCTCAACCGGGGTGACAGTGGAAAGGAAGGCACAGCCGCAGGAGCTGCCAGTTACCTTATTAGGGGGAGCAGAGGAGGCTTGGCTCCTGTACGGCTGACTGACAGAGGAAAGAAGTGGGGGAGTCAAGATGGCAGCAGGTTTAGGGCAAATGACAAGTTCATCATTAGAGAATCCAAGAAGGCTCAGTGGCCTTCTAAAAGGACACATGCTGCATGCGGAATCTAGGCTGGTGCAATTACAGGCTCACCGGGAGATAATGCCGTTCATTTTCTTCTCCTCAGGCAGTTCCACACCAGAGCTTCTGCAGACAGCTGAGCTAGACAGATATCTAAGAAAGAAGACTACTGCCATTTTAATTCTACCCCATGTTAATAGCCTTCACAGGAGAATTTGTTATTTGTGGATAATCTTAATCATCCTGCCTCAATCTCTCTCCTTTTCCTATTTAGATGATACACTCAGAGCACCTCTCTGCCCCTCATTCTGTGTTTTCTGTAAGAAATGTCCATTCTCAGATTAGTCAATATAGCAACTTTTACTTCCTGTCAATGGGGTTTGGTCTGTATATTACACAAAGATTGATAAGTAGTTGCCTTGTTTTTTAGCCAGTGCTGCAAAATGTCTTCAAGTCACTTTATATTGCCACTTAATATATTTAATATTTGTTATAAACCAACATGCAATATATAGCTTTAAAATTATTCAGTCCATATATGTTTTCATTTGGAAAGCACATATTTCTGATACCATCTCAAGACTTAATATGGCTTAATTCTATTAATAAAAACTAATTTTTAAATTATTATCTTTTTAAATTAAAGCTTTTTATTTACTCTTTTCCTGCTCCATAGATAAGGATAGCTGCAGCTGCCATGCAATTGGTCCATAGCTAACTTCGTCCTTTTTAGAGCTATCATGAGTTATTTGTTAGGGGAAGTTGATTAAAAGCAACATCCCCAGAGGTCCTTATGTGGCCCTATGACTTGGCTGTAGCTCAGCGTGCCAGATATTTTTCTCAAATGAAGCTGTTGGATTATTCTAGTCCGTGGTCACAATCTGTAGCCCACAGAAGCCATTGAAACTGAGTTGTTAACAGCCTGACCTACGGAGACCCACGTCATCTCAGCAGCATCCTGATTAGGTCTGATACTTGGAGACATGCCTATTTCTGGCCCTTCTAGGCCCCGGAGTATGTGGGATGCTTCCCTTGGTATGAAGTTCCTAGCTCCTTAATTTCTCAACTGAGCTCATCATTCAGGTTCTATACATATATGGCTGCCAGGTCTGGGACACCAGACACCATCTGGCTCTCAACCTTGATGCTCACAAAGAGGATGCAAAGTGCCTGAGTGTCCAACAGAGCACGTATCCAATGCTTTTATACTAGAAGGTAGTAGAGAACGGCTGCTGGCAGGGACGAGCTAAGGAAGGGGAATGAAGAAGAGGTGTCACATTTCCCCGTTAGATTTTAAATTCTGTGAGGTAAGGCTGCAAAGCTCCCTGAATATGCCTACAGAGGTTTGCTGCTTGTCTGAAAACAAAGCACAAGGAGAAAGACAGAACTCCCGTCCATTTTCCAACAAGCAGAATTCGCAGATCTTGGTGGCTAATAAGGGTGTTGCCATAGTCACCAAATGTTTTCAATTACAGGAAAAGCCAGCTTGTTTCATAGTTAAGCCGGAATATACCAATTACAGAAAAACTGTACAGGTGGTTCCAGAGTTATGATGGTTTGACTTCGATTTGTCGACTTTATGATGGTGCAAAAGAGATATGTATTCGGTTGAAACTGGATTTCGACTTTTGAATTTTGATCTTTTCCTGGGCTAGTGAAATTCGGTACTCTCTGGTGATACTGGTCAGCCACGTGGTCATGAGAGTAAACCACCGAGACTCTACAGCTCACTGTGTTGTCAGGGTTTTTTGGACATGGTGTTTTGTCTTGTCACTTCCCATTGTGTGAAGCAAATGCCCATCTGTGTTTCTGGCTTCTGGTGAGAAGAGAGGAAGGCATTGCTCTTGAGGTGAAAAACGTATTGAATAGTATGTTTGCCTCCCGATACTTTCAACTTGCAGTGTAAGGGTTATCCAGATGTAACCTCATGGTAAGTTGGACAGCATCTGTACTTTGATCTAGCCCTGGTTCCAGCCAGGAAAGCTTTTGAGGGAAAAAAAGAAATTTTTCCAATGTTTTTAAAATGCAGTAGCCAAGGATGAACTAGCTACGTAGCTGCCAAGAGAGCAATTGAGTTTTTCCCTCACACTATTTCCTATATTAAGGTTAGCAGACAAGGGAAAACAGGTTGAGAAATAAGCATATGACAGTACTACAGCTTTTTCTTTTCTTTTTCTTTTTTTTTTATTGTTCAAAATATTACAGATGTCCCTTTTTCTCTCCGTTGACCCCTTCCACCCCACCCCAAGCCCCTCCTCAGTCCCTCTCCACACCATTGTCTATAACCTTGGGTTGTGCATATATGCATATAAATTCTTTGGTTAATCTCTCCCCTCATCCACCCCCCTCCTTCCTTCTGAGATTCGTCAGTCTGATCCATGCCTCCATGTCATTGAATCTATTCTGTTCATCAATTTACTAAGTTCTTTAGATTCCATATATAAGTAATATCATGTGATGTTTGTCTTTCTCTGCCTGGCTTATTTCACTTAGCATAATATTCTCCAGGTCTATCCATACTGTCCCAAAGGGTATGAGATCCTTCTTCTTTATAGCTGTATAGTATTCCATGGTATAAATGTCCCACAGCTTTTTATCCACTCATCTACTGATGGGCACTTGGGCTGTTTCCAGATCTTAGCTATTGTAAATTGTGCTGCTATGAACACAGAGGTGTATATATTCTTTCTGATTAGTGTTTCAGGATTCTTAGGATATATTCCTAGACGTGGGATCACTGGGTCAAAAGGCGGCTCCGTTTTTAATTTTTTGAGGAAACTCCTTACTGCTTTCCATAGTGGTTGCACCAGTCTGCACTCCCACCAGCAGTATACTAGGGCGCCCCTTTCTCCACATCCTCTCAAACTAGTTTATGTCTTCGGGGAACTTGATCAAAGAAATGGTAAAGCAGGAAGTTTGGTGATCTTGAAAAGTTAAATCATTTCTAACTATCTATGCTTATTCATTGTAAAACTAAAGCACTTTCAGTCACATCCATGCTCTTTACTAAGAGAACTGCACATTGTTGTAAATAAAATGGGCTCTGATTAAGTGAATCTTCAATCTCAGATGAAAGCAAAGAGGGCTCATCCCATGCCAATACATAACCATAAAACTGTTGACTGGAACTGAAGATGCCATCATTATTCAGGTACTTTCTCTTAAAAAGGTATTTCTAAGTGATTTCTCTATATTTTCATATCACTCAGTATATAACTCTATTAAGGTGCTTAACAAATTTTATTGTATTTATTTTTTAAGGTGGCCTTCTCACTTCATTAGAATGTGAGCTCCATAAGGTCAGAAAGAGCAGTTTTTAAATTCATTTCATATTCCCAATGGCTAGCACATTGCTCTGCTTTGGGAATAGGAGCAGGCCACTCAGTGTTTGATTTAATGAATGAATGGATGAAGAAACTAGAGAAACTGAAACCCCCCACCCAAAGACCATTATATAGCTGTTGCTGTCCTATATGCCCATGTCTCTGCCACATAGATATGTCCTCAAGTTTCTGAGGGAGACTCCCAAACGAAATCTCTTGAATCCTAAGTTTCTAGTCACACTTGACCCCTATCCCCACTTTCAGCAAGTGATGACTCTGAGGTCCTTTGAGTGGGCAAACTGACTTTGCCACTGATTCTCTGACTCCATCTCTGAGTAGGAGCCTCTATTTGCCAATCACTGCCCCCTCCCTAAAAAAAAAAAAAAATTATTTTAGCTTCACAAGGGCACTAATGCTGTCTTGTTGACCATCGTATCCTGAGTGCCTAGCATCTAAGAGTCACTCCAAAGACATCTGTCAAATGACAAAATGAATTAGAGGTTTCTCAGTCTAGTGCCACACCACCCAGCCTTCTATACTGCTATGAAAAAAATAAGATAGGAATAAAAAACTATATTTAACTCTGCACTGACATTGAGGGGTTCACTAGTGTTCAGCAAAAAGTAACTCTGGGGTCTGAGGATGTGTTAATGCCATTGTGCATGGCTCTTACACCCCTGTCATTCTGTCCCTAGGATGCTTGTGATAAGAACTGACCTGTCTTCCTCGTGGTTATGTTGGAAGAAAAAGTCTCTTCTTTAGCCCTACACACACACACACACACACACATCTTCTATTTAAAGCAGTAATATGTCCACTTAGAAATAATTCATGACAATCTTACCAAGAAAAAGAATGTCCTGGGAACTCAGGGACCTGAAAGGGGTACATTAATAGTGCTATAAATTTTGGTGGGAGAAATCCCATTATTTTAATGAATGTTTCTCATAAAATAATGGAATAAAGATGTCCTCCTTATAATATAAGCACAAGTTATGACACAAATTACTCTTTTTTCCCCCATTTCCCTTTAATCAAGCTACCCCGGGAAGATGAAAGAGTAAAGAGAATGAGCTTGAACTTGAAAGAGATACGATGTATACCTGAGTAATTGACCTGATCCATTCATTGTCATTATTCTTTTTGCATTTGCTTTAGGTTAGAGCTTGGCAAAAATCAAACTTAGTACAAGTAATAGTTATATGTAAGGTACATCAGCTCTCGGTTTTTAAGTTCTTGAGACTGAAATTTGAGGTTTATAATTATTTCCTCTCAGTAAATTGTAGACTCCTGTATCCTATAGAAAGGCATTCCCAAAAATAAAGCACAAGACTTCATTCTTTCCTAAACAAGCAACAATGTGAAAAGTTGACCGTGAAGACATTGGCTGCATGTCTGTTAAAACGCCTTTGACTCATTCAACTTTAAATGCTAAGAAAGACAAATGTGCTGACAGACCTCCTCTAGGACTCTCTCTCTGCACCCAGACCCCTAATCCAGCTTTGTCAGTTATTTTGAGTAGATATAAATGGAGATTTTGACAAATCCTTTTCACCCTCAGAGGTCAAAAGAGCAGCTGTACTTCTAAAAATTAATCCAAAACTTAAGTTTTCAGTACAACTTTCTCTTGACCTTTAAGGCGGATATGAAGCTGCAGATTACAAACTCCCTGCACAGTACCCATCTCATACTCCACTGGCCACATACAGAAACAGTGGGGTCCATCCAGCACATCTGTGGGATATCCAAAGCCTTCTATACCAATTTTGGTCTCTAAAATGTAGCCCCCCCCCCAAAAAGAAAAAAACCCTCCTACTGCTTTAAAGAGTTCTTGACTGGCGATATAGGTAAGAAAAATAACACCCCACTCTACTTGTATAGTGTCTTTAATTATTCTGTACAAGGCAACTTTGTGAAGATGGCAAGGGAGGTAGTTGACATTTAACAGTTCTGAAAACTGAGGCCCAGAGAGGTTTAAATGGTTTGCCCAAGGTCACACAGCTAGTAAGCAATGTGAACACATCTCGTTACTGAGCTCACTCAAACCTCATAGCAACTCTGTAAAATGAGGTACAATCACTCTCATTTTACTTACTAATAAGAAAGCGAAGGCTTAGAGAGTGTGGGGTGGCCTTAGCCAGGGAGGACGATCAGAGACGGGAACCAGGGCAACTTGACCCCAACAGCCTAGATTTTTAAAACCTGCGCTACACAGCCCGGAGAAGTTCATGCCCCCTTGGTCCGCCTGTAACCCTCCGGAGAGGCCCAAAGCTCAGCAGGCCCTCAGCCATTACAGAGAACGCTGGCTTGCAAGGCAGGGGCCGCCCCACTGGCTCGGGGCGGGAACGGCTGCCAGGGCGGGGAAACGCTGCCGCGTTCGCGCTATACAGCGACATGTCGTTTCCCTCCAGATAATTTATCAAAGCATGTGAATGCAGCCAAAGGACACATTCCTCAACCCGAACAAAGGCTCCATGACCCTGCCTCCTTCGGGTCGACAGTAAAACTCTTCAAAGACCTTAATAGAGGAAGAAAGCGTAAAGAAAGGGCGAAACGACTGATCTGAGATCCAAAGTAGCTATTTAAGATCCATCCCCCTGTACGCACAGATGCTTTGCGTGTCCGTCCTAAGGGGTCATCCTCCAGCCTTGGAAAGCGGCCCCGCCCGCCCAGGCCTCCCTGGCTGACCGCCCGGGCTGCGCCCTGCCTGCGGGCAGGCCTGGCAGCCGCCCTGGTGCCTCATGCCCAGCCTCTTCAGCGGGCGCCGCCTTGCCTCCGGGAGCGGGGTCCTGTGAGGTGCTTTCTGTGTGTGTTTGGCAGGGAGGCTTGTTTAGAAGGCCCGCTGAATGAGCTGTCCCGAGGGAAGCAGGACATGGAATCCGGTAGTCTCGGACCTCAGCCCGCCCACTGGCGTTCAAGTGCTGAGCTTCCAGGCTGGCAGGAGCCTTCATGCGCAGCTTTGCAGCACACTGGCTAGAGGCAGCGAAGCCCCTGGCCTCCAGAATTTCCTGTTCTGTTTCTCACTCAGCCAACTCCGTGTCTCAGTTTTGAAAGTGCCCCTCCTGTGCTTGGCTATCCAAATGCTCCTAGTCCAGGGAGCCTCAAGAGGAGCCCGGTCCGTGTCTACGGCAGAGGGTGCTTCCAGCCCCGGCCGCAGTCGCAGGTAACGGACGGGCCCTAAGTGAAGCGTTTCCGCGAGGCCTCACATTGAGCACCGGGCTTCGGCTGAGAAGCAGACATGCTCTGCGGCGCTAAAGCGCGGGAAGCCCGAGTGGTGCTTCTGAGCGCAGGGCGGCGGATGGATCCAGGACGCACGGGCCGCGCGCTTCCTCCCGGCCGCCGGGCACGGAGGCCGCGGCAGGCACGTTCCGAGGCTCCCCTGGGATTATCCGGTGCCCTGGGAGTGGAAGTCCTCTCACAGGACTCCACGCTGCCCGATCAGCCTCTTAGCAGTTAAGTCTTGTTTGAGTTCCAGTCGGGAGTCGTTCCTGACGCCAACCCGCCCGGAGTGAGCGCGGCAGAGGCAGCCGCCCGCAGACCTGACGAGCGCGTGGACTTAGCTGGGTCCGACGCGGCGGCCAAGCTGTCTCTAAGGCAGCGACCCTTCTCCCTGCCTGCGTGGGGAATCGCCTGCCACGCTTTACGAAGAAATGGCACCTGGGACCCCAGGCCAGGGTTAGAGGTGATTGGTCCGGGGTGCGTCTCCCCAGGGGACTCGCCGCGCATCCACGGCTGAGACCTACTTGGAGTGCAGGAGGAGGAGGATCCCCTCATTCCCGGTCTAAGGGCCGCCAGCCGAACCTGGGGGGGGACCTTACCGCCCCAGGGAAGGTGAAGAAGGGGCGGAATGGGGCTCCCGCCTTCCAGCTGCTGGACGAGCCAGGGGCTCAGGCGGCCGCGGCGCGGCCAGGGTGCCGCCAGGGGGCGCGCTTCCCCTCCGGTGTCCGTGAGTTTCCCCTCCCGCGCTCCCCGGGGAGGGCCGAGGGGGAAAGACCCAGAATCACGCTCCGGCCGCTCCCTGCTTGCGTGGCGACCCAGAGGAAGTCGCTCACCCTCTGGCACTTTCCTTTAGAAAATACAAAAATAGCTCCCACCCATAAGCACCAAAGGGGTGCCCGTGCGCACCAAGAGGCTGTCTTGGGAAGAGCTGGCAAAAGAAGCCCATTTGCGCGAGTTATTATTATTATTATTACAAATAATGACTTCCCTGCTGAGGCCCAGCGCCTGTGTTAGAACAGTCGGACGTGCGCTGGGGCTGCCCTCCGAATGACCCTGCCCGCGCTTTAAGGCGAGGGCTAACCTCCCCAGCTGCAGAGCAGTCCTGGCGGGCCAAAGCCTCAGGCCTAGAAGGCAGGCGCCAGGCGGAGCCACGAGGTCGGGCGCGCCCGGCTACGCGGTCCGCCTCTTCCAGGCTGAGCCAGGGGGAGGGAAGCTGCCCTGGAAGAGCCCTCTGCGTTTTTCAAGCCATTTCTCCAGTTCATTTGTTTTAAGCACCTTTGGATTCCTCTGGCACAATCACCCCTCCCTTTGTCAACACAAAAGTGATTGTTTAAACGGCTCAATCAGATCACGCCATGGGCGACTATTTCCATTTATTATGATTTATTGCCTGTTTAGCACCGATGTGCCAGACATTCAACAGAAGGGGAAGCTTCAAAAATGATTTTTCTTTCTGTTCTGGAGGGCGACAGAATAAAAACAGCCTGCTTAGAGCACAGGAAAGATTATCCTCCCTTGTGAGGATCAGTCACTAAGCATATTTGGGGAAGGAGGTTTAATTTTCCAGACGGAAAAAAAAAAAAGACTCTTACTGCCATTGAACCTCCCATTGACCTAGAGCACTGATTAAACTGATTAAAGAGAGAGCGAATTCCCGGGTTTTCCCCAGGCCAGGGAGAGACGGGTGGTGGGTAAACCCGACAGGTAATCCCACTGAAGGCAGGAATCTGGTTTTAGTCTTTGATCCCCAGCACTGGCCCAGCTGGCACCTTTGGGCACTGAATAAATGCTTATTTAATCGGTTAATTCAAGTGTGAGAGGCCAGACCACTTATTTTACCCATCACTAACCACATCTCCAATTTAGGGAATGGAGGTTTTCTGTAACTCAGCTTTCCCTCCGGTTGTTGCCAGGAAAAGGAGCGTGGTACTGAGCTGACAGCCTCGGGAATGTGTTAGCAGGTTAAACAGGCTCCTGGTTGTTCTTTGTAACAGCAGCTAACCAATTTTTTTTAAAAGTTCTATAATATGTGAATATTAACAATTAGAATTATTTGTAAAAAGTAAAAAGCACCATCTACTAACATCAGTGAGATACCCTCTCTCCAGTCATACCTGAGATAGATGAGGGATAGTGACTCCTCCTGTCCTGAGTGAAGTTCTGAATGGGTCCATGGTGTTAATTTTGCCAGTGATGAGTTATGCTTAGTTAAAATGCCCATCAACTTAACTAACCAGCAGTCTTTCCGTAGGGCTTAACAGCAAAGATCAACCTGTGAAGCACAGGTTTTCTTAGTCTCCCTGGAACTACTGTTCCCTTCAGTGTCCTGCAAAGCTGTTACCTCAGCCTCAGTAAACAAACAATCTCAGGGGCTAAACTGTGGAACTTGTTAAAATGCTAATTCTGATTCAGTGGCTCTGGGGTGGGGCCTGAGATGCTGGTGCATGAATGACAATTTGAGTAGCAAGGTTTTACCAATTTATACAAATTATTTCCTACAAATTTTGCATAGTTTGTAATAACCTTAATTTTTTCTCTTAGCAATACAGTAATGTAATAAAATCTAAGAGTTTTATAACATCAAGTGGTGTCACATATTGATGCAGGCAGATACATACACTGACAGATATATTTTGAATATATCAGGCCTCTCCACATTTCTCTAAATTATTAAGGTTGACTTTGGAGAAAGGAGAATGTGAATCCCTGACTTACCTATTCATTCTTCATTCTACTCATATTTATTGAACACTTAGTATGTGCCCCAGACTGTTAGAGCCTGAATACAGCAGTGAACAGGACAGATCATAGCCCCAGTCTAATAGAATTTATATTCTAGAAGAGAGACACAAATACATTTTAGTAAATGTTGTGTAAGAAGCAAAGGAGCTGAAATAGAAAATAACCACTTTTGACAAGCCGGTGAGAGTGGCTTCTCTGAGGAGACGACCCTGGAACTGAAGGATCCACTTATGTGAAGCGACAAGGGGCCAAGTGTTTAGGCTACAAGTGTGCGCAGGCCCAGGAACCAGTTACTGCTTCTTCAGCAAATATGTGTTGAGCAGAAGGGGGCCTGGGGCATGTTTGGCCCTCAGATCCGAGTCTGCATTACTGTCAACAATTCACCAGGCCCCTCTGCACTCAGCTGCCCATATCCGTTCCCCGAGCCGGCCTTTGGCTCTCTGCCTGCACACAGCCGCTCACCTAGACTGCTGCACCCGCACTCAGCAGGGCCTGCGGACACATTAGGGTTTTCCTACATGTGCACAGACCTGTAAAAGTCAAGGCCCCAAAAAACCATCATCCGTAGTGATAACCAAATACTTTCAGGTCTTTCTTCTCATTTCAATTTTATTTCTGAAGAAGTGACTCCAATGAAATGCCTTATCTTTTGCTAAAATGAAATTACGTCTGCTTGAAATAGGCCATTATGTGTAAGTCCTAATGCTACAAAAATGGATACCAATTGGTTTGTTTCTAGGAAGGTCTGAGAATTCCTTTGCAGAAACAAAAATTCGTAGGCAGCCTTTATGCAAACCCAGCCAAATCTTTCTTCTTTAAAGTAAAGCAAACTCTCATTGCCCGCCTCTGTCTTCAGCTGGCTCCCAGGCATTCCCCCGCCTTCCCATTCCACTCCTCCCCCAACACACCTTGGGAACCACAGCATGAACTCCGATAAAGGCTCAGGTGGTTTCAAACAGTATAATTATTTGTTCTTTATTATCAAAGCAGGGGAGACTCAGGAGGCTGTCACAACCCCATGGGTAAGAAGTGAAGTTATTGGGCATCGTCTGCAGCCTGATGGAGGAAAGGGGTGCAGTAACCAGGACTGTTTGACTAGAGCTAAGGACACAGTAGCCCCAGGATCCTAAATTCAGAGAGAGGCCTGGGATCCCAGCTGGGCCAGGGCGGCCAGGCTGCTGTTTGCTCAAGGCGTGTGCTTGCCTGCATGACAGCTCTTTGACCTGGATGCCTTGTGGGCTCTGGCTCCTTCTCAAGTGGATTACCCGGGCAGCAGACCTACCAGGATTCATTACTACTCATCTTCTCTAGGGCTGTAACTTTGTTCACAGCATCTTCTGCAGGATATATGGGAAAGAAGTAATAAACCCACACCTCTCCTTTATGCTCCTCATGGGAACTTTAAGTAAATGTTCCATAAAGGCTAAAAAGTGTGGAACGGGGCAATCCCTGGACAAGCCAGCTAACCTCTATGAGCCTGTTTCCTCATTTGCATAATGAAGAAAATAACTATCTATCTCCTAAGTTTGTTGTGAAATTTGAATGACAGGATGTATGCACAACATTTAGTATAGTGTCTAGCGAATGTTAGCTGTTTTTACTATTATAATTATTATTTATAAATGTTTACTATATGCAAAAAACTGTATTAGATCTTTTTAACTTTTACAAGAGTTTCAGTAATTTTAATTTTTATAACAGATATCTGAGGTAGATATTATTATCACTTAAGCTCAGCGAAGTAGAGTAATTTACCCAAAGCCACACAACTGTTCAGTAGTAAAGCTAAGATTTTAATCTACAGTGCCTCAACTCTAGACTTTAGTTGCCTTTCCCATCTCTGGTGTCCATGAATGCTGGTATTACAAAGTTAGGCCGAAACCCTCCAGTGGTTCTCCAATACTGCAGAATGGACTCTACAGTCCTGTGCATGTCCTACAAATGAAGAAACTCGTCATCACTTCATCTCTTGTCACTCTACACCTCACATCCTGCTTCAACCATGGCAGTCTATTTGGAGTCCCCTCAAATACCCTGCACATAAGACAGAACTTGAACAAATGAATGAGTATGTGAATATATGAATGCGAAGAGGTGAGAATCTTATGGCTAATTCTGGAAAATAATGAAAAGCTTAGTTTGGGTGTATAAAAGTGAAAGACTTGGGTTTTTTTGTCTTTTCAAGGTAGGCAAGAGCTGGACATGATTCAAAGCACAAGAGAGGCAGAGAAGCAACTGCTTGAAAAAAAGGCTAATTATTGAATAAATAGGGGATAATGCTGCTAGTAATAAAATTCTAATCAGTCTCATTTAAGTTAAAGACCATTTTCTTAAGGAGGCCTCTCTGAACCTTTAAAAGAGGTTAACTCCCCATGAAATGCTCCTGTAGCACCCTTTACTTTTTCTCACTTCAGATGATGATGCATCACATTTGAAATCGCTTGTTCTATATTTACCACATCTAACAAGCTCCACAAGGGCAAGGACATAGTCTTGTTCATGCTGTATTCCCAGCAGTTAACACAGTATCTGGCACAGAATAAATGTTTAATAAATATTAATTAACCACAAGATTAATAGCATTTCTCTTTCCTAAGAGTATTCATGCTTCTGCTTGCTGATATCAATGAGATAAAAAGAAATTTCATTTCTTGATAAAAGAATATAAAACATGGCACTCTGATTGAAGCAACACACATTTAATGAGTTTTAGTTCAAGTGTAATTTCTTTGTCAAGATCAGTGAATTGACCCGCCTGTTAGATAAGGAGGAGGGGTCACCCTCATTACTCTCCTGCTTAAAAATGCCCCCATTGTCTTTAAGGTGAAGTTCTCACTTCTTAGCACCCAGGGCTCTCCCCAACCTGCTTTCCCTGCCTGCTCTTCCATCACTACCCCAGGCAACCCTCCCTGTCCCACACCAGCCCACTGAGCATTTGCTGATCTCACTTTCTAGAATAGTCTTCCCACATTCTGCATCTAGTGAACTCTCATTCTCCTTTCAAACTCAAAATCAAACTGAAACCTTCCTTAAGCCCCCAATACAGAACAATCTGCTCTTTCTCTGCCAATCCCACAGCACTCTGTACTTGCCCCTAAAAGTTTAGAAACCTGAAATCGTACACTAACAATTTCCTTGAAGGCACTAATTGTTTCACGTTCATCTGTACATCTCCAGTGCCTAGCACAAGTCTGCATAAAGGTATGTACATTTTCTAATGAATAAATATAAAAGAATACCTTGGGTCCTCCTTGACTATTCTCTTTCCTTCACACCCCATAGTCATCTATCAGCAGGTCCAATGTAGTTTGTCTTAGAAATATATTCTGAATCCCGCCCCTTCTCATCACCTTCACCATCACCTCCCTAGTCCAGGCCACCATGGGGTCTTGCCTGAGCGACCACAATAGCCTCCTGGCTGGTTTTCTTGATTTCAACTGCAGTCAGTCCTGCATGTGGCATCCATGTCGGCCTTTTAAAATATCACCTCCCTTCTAGAGATGATCCAGTGGCCTCCATCACAGTTATAATAAAATTCGAACTCCTTACTGACACTCTATTTGATCTCACACTTCCCCTCGTCTACTTCCCAAGCCTACTTACCATTTCTCCAACATGCCAAGCCTTCTCTTTGCTCTTGTTCCAATTTTGCCCACATGACTTGCTACTGGCATTCAAGTCCCTGCTCAATGTCAGCTCATCAGAGAGGCCTTCCCTGACCGCCTTATCTCAAACAACCCACATTTCTCTCTATCTTCTTGCCTTGCCTTATTTTTCTGCATTGTACTGATCCATATCACACTTGGCATTATTACCTGTTTATTAATTTTCTGTTTCTTCCATTATAATGGTTAAGGTCCATAAAGACAGGAATATTGCTTTCTTCATAGGTGTATTTTCAGTGAATAGGCCTTTATAACATAAGCAGTAGGTTCTCAATAAATATTTGTTGAATGGATTAAAAAAAAAAACAAAAAACAGTTTCTTTAGGCATATGCTGAAGATGGCAGGAGGGTAGCTCTGGTGGTTGATGCCTGAGGTCATTTCTTGGGCCACCAGGCACCCACCATGGCCAACCAGGGTAGGAGGTGGTGGTCATGCACTGGGAAGACATGCACATCTCTGGCAGTTTCTACAGAAGCAAGTAAA